>NC_056746.1:947298898-947393898 GCF_019279795.1 Protopterus annectens | reverse complement strand
TTATGTCAAAAAAAGGTCCATAGGTAGAGCCAGAAAGAGTATGGACCTGTCATGTAATGAGATGGTCTGTAAGAAGAGCAGACATTACCTTCATCATGGAAATGTTTCTCCTAGAAAAAGTTAATGGAAGCTGGAAACAGGAAGCTTGAAACTATTTAAAGATATCTGCTTTTCACTGTAGGGGGATTGCAGGCAGGGGCCTGTTCCACAGGAGCCATAAGGAGGGAGTCTTGTACCAAGCCATGGGCTTGTTTAAGATAATTTCACAGAGCTAAAAAGACAGAAGACTTAGTCTAGGGCAAGGCTGCAGTATCAGACAGGCCATGGGCCCTGAAGGAAGACTGTCTGAAGCAAGGTCAGAGACAGAGGCATGAAAGGCCTGAATACTTGTTACAAATAATACCCTCACCTAGGATGATGCCACAATACAAGCAAAACATAACTGACATCAACAAATGGCTTAGTTTCTGGTTGGTGTCATTCTACTTTGCCAGAGACGGTCTTCACCTGTCACACCTAGAATATTGGCTACAGCAAAGGCTCTTGACTCCTCTCTAGTGCCTTTTTCAGGCAATGTCACAAGTACAAAATTTCCAATGTAAATTATTCCTCTAAAACCAACATCAGGGTCATGCTGTTAAACTCTAGGATTCTAAACCTAAAACTGCACTTGTTGGAAGCTGCACTCAACTTGGAGGATGCTGATGTCTGTGCTGTCACAGAAACCTGGTTCAATGCTGTGGAAAGCACCCCAGCCATACTTAGTTGCAATGCCTTCCACTCACTCAAACCATCAAATGAGAGCAGGAAATCCAAAGGAAGAGGAGTATCAATTTTTATTAAAGACAAGAACAACTCCAGACTAGTAAGACTAAATGAGTCCCTTGAACTACTCAAAGTACAGATCTATGTAGGTAAAACTCCACTCCAAATTATTGCCAGTTATAGGACCTCCCCCTCATGAATCATGACACCCACAATGCCTACCTAGACCTCCTGGAGTCCCTCAATATGCCACCAAGCACCCTGGTTTTGGGAGACTTCAACTATCCATCAATAAATTGGTCTGACTACACCTGTACCAACACACTCACCCAGAGATTCTTGAACTTTCTAAACTCTAATGCCCTGGACAAGCTGTTGGACACCCCCACTAGGGGTTCAAACACTCTGGATCCAGTACTCATGAACATGCATGATAATTGCACCACCTCAAGTGTACAGTCATCCTTAGTGAGATCTGACCTCAGGTTTGTCACACTAGAAGTAGCAATAGTGTCTGACCCCCCCCCCCCCCAAGCTGGAATTACACTAAAAAACTTTTCCAAAGCAAAGTATAATAATATGAGACAATATTATGAGTTTCATAGTCCCTACCCCTACTGATGGCAATGATAACTATACCAAGGCTTATACCAAAGCCCTTTATAAACACCTTCACAGCTGCATTGACTCAGCTGTACCTGACAGGATAAAAGTAAGTTCCTCACATAAGAAAAAACCTGCTTAGCGGACATCCACCATAAACAGGCTATATAACAGTAGAAAGAAACTGCTATCTAAAAGCAGTAGGAGACAGTCCCTAAACTCAAAGAACTCCCTCCTCAGCCTAAATAAACGAATAAGATACTTAATAAAAGCATCAAAAGCAGACTACGAATCTAAACTGGTTACCCTAGCCAAGAGTAACCATAAGGCATTACTTGGCTTCATCTGCAACCTCAAAGGAAAATCCCAGATTTGCACAGAACTTGTAAATGACGCAATATATACTGAACCTGGTGATATTGCTAACCTGCTGGTACCCAACATACCACAAGACACCCCTCCTACATGCTCCCCCCAGAAATCTCTAAAGAACAGGTCCCTAATGCCCTTTCCAAGGCTAAAAATATAGCCTCTATGGGATCAGACAACATCCTTGGCTGTGTCCCAAATTGCTTGACGCAAGAGTTAGCTGTACCTCTGAGTACCCTCTTTATTTTTTTTATTTATTTTTATTTTTATTTTACATTTGTTGACCGGGCTAGTCTAACTGGATACATGTCCATTTTCAGTAGAGGCCCGGGGAGATAAGCTCCAACACACACAATTACAATAAAAAATGTTGCTACAGTACAAGATTATAACAGATGATGTTAGCAAAGGTACAATACTTTTAACAATCTTAATACAAACACTAAAAAAGTTTTATGCATAAAAGATGTTTCTATCTATATATATATATATATATATATATATATATATATATATATATATACATTAACTTAAATTACAAGCTCATGGTCTCTTTGGTTATTTAAGGAGAAGTCTGGACAGTACAGAAGAGTAAAAGGTGACGAGTAGCCATTAGTATAAAGATGGTGAGCTTGTCAGGGTTAGTACAGGGGCATAACCAATGTGTTCTAAGATATAGTTTCAGTTTATGTTTGAAAAGTGTTATTGAAGACAGTGATAGAAATTCAGTGGGGAGTAGGTTCCAGTGTTTTCTAACAGTATAAGAGAACAGAGAGTCTCCTGCCAAGTTGGAGGATTTGCTTGTACACAAGTTGTTGGATTTGCTTGTACAAACAAGTAGTTTTTTTGAGGAATTTAAGTTTTTAAGATTGTTTGTAAGGGGTAATGAGGCTAGAGAGTATTGGAGTATTGGTAGGTTGATAAAGGGTCTTATGGGCAATAGTAAGCTGGTGAAACTGAAGCTGATTTTGTAACTCTAGCCATCCTAGCTGCTTTAGATTAAGACAATGATGGGTTCTAAATGGAGTGCCAGTGGCAAATCCAGCAATATTATTGTAGAGATTGCCAATTTGTTGAGGTTATTTTTTGACAGATTAGTATATATAGGTGAAGCATAGAGGAGTGTGGAGATTAAGTGAGTGCGGGCTATAGTGGTTCTAGCTAATGGTGTAAGGTAGGGTTTGATTCTGTAAAGGGACCCCAATTTCTTATTGACTGTTTTTATTGTGTTGTTAATATGAGTATCAAAGTTAAGGTTGCTATCTATTGTTATTCCTAAGAGTTTGGTGGTTGTGTCAGAAGATATGAGAGTGCCATTATTAGATATGACTGTGAAATCTACTGGGGTGGACTTCCGGGTTGGAGTAAAAAGCAAATTTTTTGTTTTTTGGGGGTTCAAGAGGAGACAGCACTGTAAAAAACATTTTTCTACTGTACTGAATGTCTTGTTTTTTTTCGTCTGCATATTGTATATAGGTAGTTTGAGGAATTGCTGAGTATAGGTCATTAATAAAAATGGAGAATAGAAGTGGGCCTAATATGGAGCCTTGAGGGACACCAAGGGAAATGGGGAGGTGGGTAGATAGATTATTATCCCATAGCACAGCCTGCTGTCTATTGTCTAAATATGATTGGAACCATTTTATAGCCAGTGCTTCAAGTGAAAGGGATTTGAGTATATTTAGAAGTAGCTGGTGGTTGACCATATCAAAAGCTTTAGAAAGATCAATAAAAAGTGCAGAGGAAAAAATGTTGTTGTTATGGTTTTGTTAATGCAGTCTGTAAAGGATAACAGGACAGTGGTGGTACTGTTGAATGGCTTAAATCCATGCTGACAGTTGGCAAGTAAGTTGTTTTCGATTAGGTGGTGAAGAAGTTGCCTGTGGATGCATTTTCCATTATTTTTGCCAGTGGAGAAAAGTAAGGCTATGGGACGATATTTTGAAAGTCATTAGAGTTCCTACCTTTATGTAGGGGGATAATGTGAGAGATTTTCCAGATAGTTGGGATGGTACCTTTGTTTATGGTTCTGTTAATCAGTATGGAAATGGGATAGGCTATGGCTTTAGCTGCTTTTTGCAGACATTCTGCAGGTAGCTGGTCAGCTGAGGGGTGGTTGGCTTTAGTCTTTGGAGAAGGGAGCAAATGAGGGAAGTTAGAACTAGTTCCAACTGAAATGAAGGAAGTGAGCTAGTAGTAGAAGTTGGCAGATTTGAGCTATCTGGAGAGAGTTGATTGGGAAGAGTTTGGATGGCCTCTGTGAAGAAGGTATTGAAGGCATTGGCAGTTTGTATGGGATTCTCAGGGTTAGAGCATTGTGGGTTTGGTGCAATGGATTGGCCTGGGTGCAGTAGTTTGTTAATGCTAGTCCAAAACTTTTGTGGTTTATTTTGGAGAGTTTGCTGGAGTTGGAAGCAAAAGTTTCTTTTATCTAAGAGGATAGCTTTTTTGTGTTATTTCTACGCTGTCTAAAGTTTTGATGGTCTGTTGGATTTTTAGTAGTAAGCCATTTAGCCCAGGATTTGTTTCTAAGAAGGATTTTTTGCCTGTTTTTTTTGTGAGCCATGGGGCAGGTTTAGTCTTATTTCTAATAGAGCGTGTTGGTGCATGGTGGTCTAGGATGGCTAAGAATGTGGAATTAAAGTATTGTACGGCTTCATCAAGTAGGAGGTATTTTATTGGTGACCAATTACACGCCTTAAGTTCTGTTTGGAAAAGTTCAGGGTTAAAATGTTTTTTGGTGCATATTGTCCTGAAAGTATTTGGGTAGGTTAGAATGATTTTATTCCTGATAATATAGGTCACTGATGGTCACTTAGATCATCTGGGAGGGTCCCTACTTTGTATTTTTAATGAGTATTATTAGTAAAAATCCAATCCAAGGTACTTTCTTTGTTATTGGGTTTGTTAATCCTGGTTGAAGAGGTAATAGTTTGAGAGAAGCCATATAGGTTAATATGAGTAGTGGGTTGTTCAGTACTACAGGACTTCCAGTCAATATTAAAGTCTCCAAGGACTATAGTTTCTTGTGGGGGATTTATAGAAAGCCATTTAAGGATATTTTTGAGGGTTTTTATGTTATTACCAGGAGGAAGGTAGATACAAATGATATATATGGATTTACACGTATTAAGCTGAATCTCAGAAATAAGGATTTTGGCATTATTGTCTAGAGGTAGTTTAAGGTCTGCAGAGGTAACTTGTAACTCTGCTTTGTAAAGGATTGCTACCCCCCTCCCTTCTTTTCTGTGCGGTCTAGTCTCAGGATATTGTAACCAGGTGGGATGACTTTATTATCTTTAATTGCAGGTTTTAGCCATGTTTCTGTTAGACATAGGATGTCAAATAAGTGGACATCTAGGAGGGCATGGAGGTGGGCAACTTTGTTGTTAATGCGACATATGTTGAGATGTGCTATAAAGAGTGAGTTTGAAGGTCTGGTAGGGGTTTGTGTACTTGAGAGGTTAGGGTTGTTTTGTTCAGTGGTAGGAGTATTCTTTGAGCCAGGGTTTGGATGACTGTCCCCATCTAGTAAAGAGTGAGGTGTATTCTACTTATAGGGTTTGGAAGCTTGCAATAATAGTACAGAGATTTCTTAGCCTTTAGATTGTTATACCTGATGTGGGCCAGTCTATGATATTTAGCTTGTAGGTAGCCGGGTTTGGATGTGATGTTTATGTGGTTTTGAGAGATAGCCAGTATTGTTGTGGCAGTATATTTGGAGGGGTAATGAAATTGTGGACATATTTGATATTCATAGGAGGTTAGCAGATAGGCTATAGTTAGAAGAAGTAAGAGTGAGGCCAAGAGTAATAGTTTTGTGTGTATTGGGATTGGTATAGGCATTATGATGGTTTAGTTTAAGGAACTATGTGGGAGGTAAGAAAGTTTTAAACAGGTGGGGTAATGTAACAAGGAGGGTTGGGAGTGCTAATGAGGTGGACCTTTTAATTGGCACAGAGGGGATGGAGGTGTGGTTTAGAGGAATAAATGTAGGAGCACTGGGGTGGGTGGGAATTGGGGGCAGGGTAGGGGAGAAGAGTGAGCCCGTAGGGTGAATGGAGAGGTTAGCGACAAGTGAATGAAACCACTCAAGATTTACAATCAGTAGAATGCTGACTACTAAAGGTAAGTTAAAGTGTAGGAAAGTATAGAATGATACGAAGTAGAGTGGTAGTGTTTATAGGAGGATAGTGGGTGTTTACAGAAAAGCAAGAGGTAAGTGAAAGAATGATAAGACCAAGGTATAGACAGCAGAATGTAGTAGAAGTATACGATAGGATAGTGGGATTAACAAATGAAAGGACTGGATAAGGGTGCCACCTAGTGGACAGGGAAATGTATTACAGCAGTAGTTCTTTATGGGAAAGGCTGGTCTGGGACTAAATAAGATCTGATCAGCTAAAGGAGGTAGCAATAAAGGAAATAAGGGTCTGTATTTTGAGTACAGGATACAGACGGGTTATGGCTGCTGGCTGTCCAGGCTGGGAAGCGTACAATTACAAACACCAAGAATTAAAAATACTAAATGTTAGCTTTACAGCCAATATTAGGAAGACACATACTTTCTTTCTTGCTTTCTTGGAAGAGAGCACAGGGATAAGATTACAAAGCGATGAGACAGCAGGTAATTTGGAAAGGGTCCTTAGTTGCCAGGCAGTCAGATTCTTAACTCCTAGTAGATGGTAAGCAAGCTGGAGAGCTGGGAACAGTTAGGGAACAAGACAAAAAGCAGTGGAGAGAAAAAAGAAACAAAAAGTCCTTATTAAATTAGTACAGGCAATGTGACTAAGCAGTCATAAAATACAGCATTTCTACATTCATCCAGCAATGCTAGATGTAGTTCAGGGAAAGATAAAAACAAATCAGCATTTGTACATTCATTCAACAATGCTAGAAGCCATGGGATTAATTTACAAGCTAGCTAGTCCTTTATCTTGCTTTGGTACATTTACATAGTCAAGACACTGCTTAAGAACTCACAGAATACTACAGACACAAGTACACAGTGCTTTAAGTTCTAACTAGGTAATACAAAACTGAACCATAGAGGTGCAGTAGAAGTTATCCAGACATCTTCTCAGGGACAGATATGCTAGGTATGAAACAGGCCTGACTAGTAGGGACTCCTAGGGTATCCAGTTATTTCAGGTTCATTAGCATAAGATCACCATAGTAAGGTCTGGCACTACTACAACAGACAAAAGTAGCACAGCATCTTAAAATGTATAACAAGGCTACGAACACTGTACAGACATTTAAATTGTAATGTTACTTATATAGTTAACAAGGGAAGGTTGCTTGAATATATTGCCCACAGATAGCACTCCTAATGTAATCTATACACTTGCAATACAGACGCCTCTATGTTTAGTAAGTTCTATAAGTACAAGTCTTTTAAATAATGGCTGTGCTCTGTGAGTAATGCAGTATAGTGAGGAACTTACATGTGCATTCTAGCGTAGTAGGGATATAGGCTAGCATACACGTATTGTGTTAAATTGCATCAATTAAAGCAAGCATGTATATATGTTTTCATAGTCTTATCTATTCAGCGTTTAGGCAGTTAATGACTACATGCACTCGCTATACATGGTATTACCTTAAGTAAAGATTCCCACTAATGAATCAATTTATACCACAAATGCTTTATGTTTGTAAATAGGTTTCACTCATTAAATGTCCACAAAGGTTGCAGAACCACTTGTTGTATTTGCCATTTACTTGCCTAGAGAAGCAGATTTCATTGGCGTCTAAACACTGAGGACTCACTAGAACCTGGGGTAGCCTGTAGCAGCTCCACATGGGTATTTGTAGTTTATGCAGTTATCAGCTAGTTGTGCATACTACACAGGCATTATCTAAATCAAGGTTCCCTCTAATTCCACATTTGATACCATAAGTGCTTTAAAATTGTTAATAGGTTCTGCTTAGTTTTAAACCCATAAGGTTACACAGCCACTTATTTTCATTGCTGTTGACTTCGTTAGTAAAGTCAAATTACATTAACACCTAAGTACAGAGCACACATTAGGTACCGGAGGCACGTAGATAGAGTACTCACAAGTAGGCAACCAAGGTACAACACAAGCCTGCACTAAAATTGGAGCAACCTAGAGGAATAATCACACAAAAAATATATTTTAAAGTTTAGAGGCTAACCTTCAGGGCTAGTGGAGGTCGCCTATAGCAGATCCACGTGAAAAACGCTATAATAACTATGCATAGAAGGTTAAAAGCCAGCCAACACATGAAAAATGCTATAATAACTATGCATAGAAGGTTAAATGCCAGCCAACACACAAATCAGTTGCAACAACCTGGCAGATTATACACTCAATATACAGGGTGTGCTTTTACGGCTGACCTGCAATATTACAATTAGTTACAAGCAACAGATCATTACTTACAAAGGTAGAAGACACTGGGTCCAGGAGCACACAGCAGCCAAGGGATATCCTTAGAAATTAAAGATGACACCAAGAGGGGCAGGGAATAATTATGGGATTAGAGAGTATACGAGGTAGATGGGGGAGGCTCTTTAGCCATAGTCTAAGCACTGGGTATGTTTCTGCAGAATGGAAAACTGCCACTATCATCCCTCTCCACAAAGGGGGTCCCTCTGCTGACCCTGGGAATTAAAGACCCATAAGGTTGACCAGCCTCATATGCAAGACCATGTAGAAAATCAGACATGGACCTTATCAACAAGGATATAGGAGACCTCCAAACATTAGACCCATCCCAGTCTGGTTTCGTCAAAGGGAGATCATGCCTACTAAACTTGGTGGACTTAGTCGTGACAGTCTCCAAGGCCCCGCATGAAGGCAAAACTGTGCATACTGCCTATTTAGACCTGGTGAAGGCCTTTGACACCATTTCCCATTTAAA
This sequence comes from Protopterus annectens, assembly GCF_019279795.1. NCBI lineage: Eukaryota > Metazoa > Chordata > Ceratodontiformes > Protopteridae > Protopterus > Protopterus annectens. Next base: position 947,385,270 of record NC_056746.1, on the reverse strand, counting down.
TATCATACATAAACTTAACCAGCTCAATATAAACCAGCATATAGTCAGGTGGGCTGCAAACTGGCTCAACAGCAGAACACACACAGTTAAAACAGGGGATTCTTCATCAACTTTCAGACCTGTAACCATTGGAGTGCCACAAGGCTTGGTGTTGGAACCCCTGTTGTTTGGAATTTACTTTTCAGAAGTACAGTCCAAAACAAAGGGCATGTGGCTAATAAAGTTTGCAGATGACTGCAAACTGGGCACGATCATTGAATCCCCTAGTGACACTGACACCCTCCAGGAAAGTCTTACTCAAGCCAACAACTGGTGCCAAAGTCATGGTCTCAAGGTAAATGCTAAAAGTGCATCATCATCATCATCATCATCCCCTTCAGCAAGGGAGACATTCCTGCAAAGTACCACATTAATAACACCTTAAGTATCCAATCCGTGTCAAGCGATCTGGCACACAGGTTGACAGCAACCTCTGCTTTGACCATCATGTTTCTACAGTAGTAAGGAAAGCCTTTTACAATGACTATCTAATCAATAAGGGAATTGCCTCCAGAAAAAAAGAGGTTATAACCCCTCTGTACTCCTCACTTATTAGACCTATCATAGAGTACAATGCACCCTTTGGTATGTACCTCGGCAGGCACCTCCAGCAACTGGAGAGACATCAGACGTACCTAATAAAGAAAATTCAAAGTGTCCAACACGTGCCCTATGCCAACAGACAAAAACCCTGTCACTAAACTCTGTGTCATACAGATTATTCAGGGGTGAACTCTACCTAGCTTATAGGGCAACCGTGGATCCTTCCCCAATGGAAATGCTACATTAACAAGGCAAATGGTACTTGCTGCAGCTGCTCTAGTGACCCCAATATGAGTAGTGATATTAACAGGACCTGATGGAGAGTCAGGTTCATCTCCCAGAAGCTCCTCCTACTCTGGAATAAGCTTCCAATCCTAGTTTAAAACAGCCCTTCACTGATACATTTTAAGTGTAATCTGGATAATTGGATGGGAAATCACAAATTCACCCCTGGGGTTTCACCTGCGTCCCTTTTGGACAGGGGCAGCAGGTGCTGACTCAGATCTACAAATAGCACCATTAAAAGAGGGAAAAACGTGGCTAGGCTTGTAATGGCCTCAGGCCCACTAGCCTAGTAACCTCCTCTGATCCTATGATCTAGTCATCTGTGTTATTTTTAATATTTCCTGTGACCGAAATTCTGGTGTTTATTGTAAATAGATAATATTTAGTATTTTCATGTTCTTTTATTTATCATTAAGTATATTTAAGCTTTTCATTGTGGCTGTTTTTTTAGATAATATTTTAACCTTTGAGAGTACTTATATTCATTTGGTGAGACTGTGGCCACTTCTAAAAGCTTGCTGCACTGGTCAAACACTACCATTTGTTTTAGTATTAATTCTACTAAGTATAATTGGATACCCTGGTTAGAGTAGCTGGCACTGGTGTGTTCTGGTGACAGTATCTACCCTATAGTCTGGGCAGATGGGGCATAGCTGCTAAATCTGTGCTAGACTTTCCCAGATGTGTGTGTGTGTGTGTGTGTGTGTGTGTGTGTGTGTGTGTGTGTGTGTGTGTGTGTGTGTGTGTGTGTGTGTGTGTGTGTGTGTGTGTGTGTGTGTTCTTGGAGCAGGGACACAGACACTAGTTTCACAGACAGGGTGGTGGAGGACTTGGCTTGGAACACTCGGCTGAGGATTGAACTCTACAGCTGTGTCAGTGGAGAGTCTTATTTGGGGCTTGGTGAGAGAGAGGGAAACCCAGCCCCAGAATGGGACTGTGTTCCCTGTGTGTTCTTAAGAGAAATTGTGCTTGCTGCAGAGAGCTACATCTGAAAATACTGTGTGTATCCATTTTTTTCCAAGCAAACATCCCTTACCATTTTCCTTGGTGAGGACTGAGACTCCTTGATCACTGGCCCAAGGAAGGGACGTCACAATGCTTAACAGGGTTTGTGTTACTGTGTAAATTGTACATACCTAGGGGTGTTCTAAGGGCCTCTACACCCATGGAAAGGCATTATTTACTCAGTAACACACATCCTGGAAAGTGTTATTGCACTTAGAGTATGGACTAGCTGTAAAATTGTTTTGTTTTACTTATTTATTTTTATTACTATGTTATTACTACTTTTTAATATATTTTTAAAGTAAACTAGCTCCTCGGCCTAATGTTTCAAACTTGCTGCAACATCCAAAATATAAGAGTTTCAAAGAATATCCGGATTTGTACCTCATTTTTTTGGTCTGTTACTCATAAAATTTGTAGTTTGCTGGCAAATCATTGGGTATTGGAGTAACTAAATACTGACATACATTTGAGTTTTAGACTTTCTTTCATTCAGAAAATAATGATAAAACAAATCCTTTTATTCTAGCAACTTTCTAATTTTATAACAATAATGTTTAAAATGTGTTCCTATCTTTGATCCTTTGTCACCCCTTTATTTTAGGCTTTTTCCTGATTTGTTAAGGTAAGAGGTTGAGGGGTATGCATACCTCTTAATTTTAACTGCTGCTGCCACTGCTCAATCTCTCTCTCTCTCACTCTCACACACACACACACACACACACACACACACACACACACACACACACACACACACACACACACACACACACACACACACACACCTCTACTTTCATGCACACAGGCACGCAGACAGAAACATAAACACGCACACACACACACACACACACACACACACACACACACACACACACACACACACACACACACACACACACACACACACACACACACACACACAATTTTCTTTCTTTTTTTCTTTTTGTAATGTTTCTTTTAAATTTAGGCTAACAATACAACAAAAGTCCTGCTTAGTGAACTTAAAATAATGGCTTGAGCTATCTTACTCTCACTTTCATGCACACATACATGCACGGAGATATAAACACACACACTCTTTTCTATTTTTTTTTTTTACATATTATGATTGTTTTAATTTTACACTTGCTAAACAGCAAAGTGCTGCTTACCGAGCTTAAAATAATGGCAACCTGTTTTCTTCCTTACGGTCCAAGCTCCACAGCAGCTTAATATGCTGCCATAACGCATCACCTCTCAACTGTCCAGATTTTCACAGAATGTCCAGATTTGTGGCTCATATTTTTGGTCTGTTCCTCATAAAATTTGTGGTTTTCTTGCAAATCACTGGGATGATCTGAGGACTTAAGTCACTAAATAATGACATAGATTTGAGTTTCAGAGTTCAAATCCTTCAGAAAATGTATGTTAAAACAAACCCTGTTACTCTAGCAACTTTCTAAGTTTAAAAGTTATTTAAAGTATTTACATTTTTTTCTGTGGAAATATTGCTTTTATTTTACTTTTCAGGGCTGGCAAGTGTTTAAAACTGATTTACTGTGTTTTTGGGAGAAAAAGAAGCTCAGAACAATATCTCCTACAGATTCAAAAACCTAAAAAATCTTTAGGACAAAACCTCTACAGCTACCTTCCATCTCTTTCATGGAACAAGCTTCCTTTGGCCGTCAAAAAGATTACCCATTCTCAAGACTTCAAGACAACTCTTAGAAATTGCCTACCTAGCATTTGGTGATTTCTCTGCAATCATCCCACTTGAAACCCTCCTCTTTCTTTATTCCTCTCCTTCCTCCCTCTCATTCCCACCTCTTCCTCCACAACATTAATTCTCTACCCATTTCTCTCTTCCTGTTCTTGACTTTGACTAGCAACTACTTCTCTCCATTACCCCACTAATTTCACACCCCTAGTTAATTGACTCTCCTTACTCCACCCCTTCTCTCATTTCCCCTCACAGCCTAACTCATCAAACTAACTGCTACTACAGCCTTCCTAGACCTATATTAGGAACTCTACAGCATTCTTCACTCTAATGTCTCCCACCTTCCTATTACTCACCTCCTACTTGAATTGCCTCATCTGCTAAACTATCCCCTTTTTTGTACAGCTTCCTCACCTATTTGACCTTATTTTATTAACGTTTATTTTATTTCACCTTTTCTTCTATGTATTATAATTTTACTCACACAACCAAATAGGAAATTAATTACTTGCTAGCTAGTTTCTTGTCACTTGTTTACTTGTATAACTTCTATATTACTTGTTTAATCTGTACTGTGTAATTTAATCGGTACTGTGAAATTTCTTATTGTATTTTGTACTGTAGAGCTTTTCTCCCCGGGCCTCCACTGAAAAAGGGCACAAGCTCATTCGGACTTTCCCAGTCAACAAATGTCAAATAAATAAATAAATCAAATAAAAAATGACTTTTAAAAACCTTAAATTTTTATCCACGTTTTCTACTTGTTTTCCACAAGAAAGAGGCATAATTTATGGCTTGATTATGGAAAAAGCATTCAGTCCCAAGGTCGGTCCTTCTTCCAGCCACAAAAAAAAAAAGTTAAGTAAACAGCCTTTGCCACCACAGCAAGCTAGCAATTTGCCTCAGCTACAGGTTGGTGACTCTGCTGTGGCCATTTGTTTTACCCCAGACCATTCATATTTACCTCAATCCCTCTGATGTAGCACCTACAACCACTATGGACCGGAGGTTAGCCACATTCTCTGTGGCAGTTGGGATCCACTCGATAAGCAAGGGAGAGCCACTGTTATTAGTCCTGGGAGAGGGTACAGGGAATGCTTCTCTGTTTTGTTGGAATATTGTGCCTATCCCTGGGGAAGCTACTGCTGCCATGTATAACACTGTCGACCTAATTTTTTCTGTCAAAATGAAACAGAAAACTAAACATGTAGTGACTCCTCTTCACACTTCTTTAAACAGGAGTAGTTTACTGTGTCTGGCACAAGCTCAGGGTAAAATTGCTCCTTCACGTAAAGTGTTTCTAGTAAAGGAAAGAAGGATCCCCCTTTTCCCGAAAAAATTCAAGACTCTGAATCTGGTTAGGAAGATGAAAGGACAGATATTGATTTTCTTCTTAGTTTTCTGATTCAAACTCAGAGGTGATCTCAGTTTCTGATTCTCACTTTGGAGTTCCTTTCTCTTTGAGACTATTTCCAGAATGTGCCAGTGTTTTCAGTGGGAGTAGACCGAGATTTCTCAGTCCCTCAGAATTTTTTATGAGCTGTTACAGAAGGAATTTACCGAACCTTCACCATTTTCTCTAGTTCTGTCAGCTTTGGAGGATGTGTGTTTCAACCTGTATTCCAGCCTGCCGCCTCTAAAAAGGTAGACTGAATGTATAAAGTTCCTCAGTCTTTTTACGTTTTATACACTCTTTCCAAACCTAACCCAGCAGCTACAACTTTAGTTAACCCTATTGCTGCTAAACCGTTAGTTAATTCCTATCCTACTCTTTCTGGCAAGGCTGGGAAGGATGGGTTTGGGAAACAGCAACTTTGATTTTCAGAATTTTGAATTGTCAGGGTCACACGTTAATGTTTATTCTGACTAACTATGAAGGTATCAGGAATGTCTGGTCTGCAGTTTCTTCTTCTCAGGAAACATCTGCTTTAAATTATTTAGTTTCTTCTATTGTACTAGTCACTGCTTTCTATTTACAATGTGTTTATATGACTCAGTTGATAATTCTTCCAGTGCTTTGGCCTCTGGTATTGTTTTGTGGAGGTTTGCCTGACTGCATTCCTAGAACCTCCCAAGAGGATGTGAATAATGAGATTTTATTTTCTCTTTTTGACAGAGATTCACATGTTGGTTCCTTTGTTGCAGAGGTGATCAAAAAGTGTGATGAAAGGGGTAAGTTAAATCAAGGAATCTCATGATTTTCTGTCCTCCATTTTCTGATTTTATAAGGGATTCTATAACCCTCATCCAGTTTTGACATATTGGCAAGGGTGTTCCAAAAATAATTTAGGAACTCCCAAAACCAAGGACAGTCCAACTAGTCAGATGAAATATTTAAGGGACTTTGTTCCCCCCAACCCTGGCAGTCCCTTTTCTCTTCCAGAAAGTTTAAATCTCCATTTGTGTCTTTGGCAACAGATAGTTTCAGACAAATGGGTTCTGCAGATCATTCATCAAGGTTATATATGGCAGCAAGATGATATTCCTCCTTGCCAGGAGGTTATTCCTCATCCACCAGACCAGATTCTTTTATGTCTACCTGTCCTTCATTTCATTTTTTCCAGGGAGTGATAGAACTAGCTCCTCCTTACCAAGTTGGGAAAGGTTTTTATTCAAGGGTGTTTTTAGTGCCAAAGAAAGAAGATGCTAGGAGACCAGTTGTGGATATTTATTCCTAGACAAGTATGTGATAGTGCCCAACTTCAATATGATGTCCCTTTACAATCTGTTACCACTTCTTCCTCATTCAGGTTTCCTGGTAACTCTATATTTAACAGATGCTTATCATCTTATTCCTTTTCATCTAGACTTCAAGTGTTTCTTAAAGTTTGTTTGCCTGGATCACTTTGTCACGTCTCTTCTTTATCCTTTGGGCTATCCACCGCACCAAGAATGTTTGCTAAGTGGCTAGCTCCAGTTATAGCTGTTTGCAGGCTACAGAGTATCCATTTTCTTTTTTTTTTCCATATGTAAATAAGTTGCTTATATTTGCCGAGTCTTTTTCAAAGTGTCAGGAACCTGTCCCTTGGGTGAGAAATCTCTTACACAAGCTGGGATTCCAAGAGAACATTTAAAAGTCCTTTTTGACTCCTTATAGGGTCATAGATTCATAGGCAAGTAGTAGGCTAGCTGCCCTTCCAAATAATTTTAAGCCTAGCCAATTTCCCTTTAAGGGTGGGACTCTAACCCTGTATCCTGTGCCTGTTAGGTAAACACCTTAACCATTTCACCAATCCCCACCTCCCACACAGGATTGTGTTCCTTGGGTATGAGCAGGACACCTCAGTTCAAACAGCTTTTCTTCCACAGGAAAAAAAACATATCTATATCTAGATCTATTTCCAAAGTTTTCCACACAGACTTCAGTCACTGTGAGGGAACACCTCAGGATTTTGGGTCTCGTGGCATCTATGATTTTCATGATAAGCTTGACAAGACTCCACATGAGAAAGATACAATGATATCTGAAGTCTTTTTGGTCCCAGCATCAACATCCCTTGTCTTTTCAAATCCCAATGCTTGGGTTTGTCAACAGTAGAATTACTTGGTGGAGGCAGCAAATATCTCAGAACTTGGGTCTCCCCTTATCCCTCCCTGCTCCAAAGCAGTCATTCATCACAGACATCTCAGACTTTGCTTTGGGAGCAGTTCCAGGATGGATATTAGTGCAAGTTGTGTGGAACACCTAGGACAAATGCAAGCACATAAATATGAAAGAGACGCTTGCCCTGATCAAGGTACTCAAGACTCTGAATCATCTTTGGTCTCTAGGACCTCTTCAAGTTGTTCAGACAATACCACACTCATGTGGTATATCAACAAGCAGAGGGGAATCATGCTGTATCCCCTTTGCAGACTAGTCATGCTATCTTGTGATATAGCTTCACAACACAATCTCCCTCTACAGACATTTTCCACTTCATCAGAGCAATACTCTGTGGTAGACAAGCTGAACAGGACAGGACAGGACAGACCCTCATGTATGCAAGCTAGATTGAGTGGTCTTCCAACATTTGATCCATCTGCAGGGAGTTCCCCTAGAAGACCCGTTTGTCTCCTCTCTAAATAATCAGCTGGCAAGATTCTGCTCTAGGATACATACTAAAAGACCTGGAAGACAGATGCCTTTTTCTTTGACAGGAATGTTCCTGTATGCTTTTTCACCCTTCCCACTGATATCCAAGTTACTTCTGATGATTCCCTCCTGGCCCAACCAGCAATGGTTCTTCCTTCTTTTGGAAATGGCCAGGGGCAATTAACACAAGCTTTCTCACAGAATCTACTCACACAAGATAAGGGGAGTTTGATACACCCTGATCCTAATCAACTTCATCTGACTGTCTGGATAATAGGATCTTATTTTCCTTTAGGTTCCTGTTTACTGAGGACGTGCAGCAGGTACTAATGGAGACGAGACAGCCTGCTTCTAGAAAGTCATATATTAGTAAATGTAAAATGTTTTCCATTTGGTGCCAACAACAACATAACCAGCACCCATTCAGGATTAGTTGTTCTCTGGCTTTACAGTATTTGTGAGAGTTACTTTTGTATGGCCTTTCTTACTCCTCCATTAAGGTTTATTTATTGGCCATTTTAGCACGTCTACATCGATCCTCGTCTTTCAAATCTGCCTTGTGTCAAAATGTTTTTGAAAGTGGTTTTAATTAAGAGGCCTTCAAGAAAAACAGTGACCCCATCTAGAAATGCTAATTTAATGTTAGAGAAGCTAACACTTGCTCCATTTGGACTAGCTGATCTGGCTGACTTGAGGTTCTGTCTTACTGATTGCTCTAACCTCTGCAAGATTACCTGAGTTGCAAGTTCTTATGGTGAGCCAGCAGTATCTCATTTTCCACAGAGACAAGAGTTTCTTTGAGAACTAATCTGTCTTTTATGCCTAAAGTGGTATCCAAGTTTACTTTAAGCCAAACTATCCACTCCCCCATTTTCTTTACTGATCTGCGGATGTCCACTGACAACTCAGGTACTATGTTGACAGAACTAAATCTTTCATATCTTTGGATCTGCTGTTCTTTTCTTGTGAAGGTAAGAAGGGACAGTCTATGCCAATACAGACTTGTTTCTAAATGGTTGTCTAAGGCTATTACCTTTTTTATACTCACTTCAAAATACTTTTCCAGGCAGGGCCGAGGTCCACTCTGCCAGGGGCTTCATCTATGGCTTTTTGGACAGGGTTAGATTCTAGAAGTATTCTAGAAGTTGCAACTTGGTCCTTTGTACATACTTTTACAATACACAAAGCACTGCAATCTTGAAACACAAAGCACTGTAATCTTGATTCCTTCTCTAGGTCTAGATCAGGCTTTACAAGGACCATTCTGCAGGTGACTCCTGGATTCTTCTTCTTCCGCCTCCTAAATGTAGTAAGCTAGGGGAAGGTAATCTAACCATATAGCTAAGCCTACTGCAGCAGTGATCAATATAATGAACACAGTACAGCTGTGTAACTAAACTTTATATAACAGTAACTGTTCGAATTTGAAGGATCACTGCTGATGCAGACGTTTTCTCCCTCTATCCTCCTAATTTTTTGGTGTGTTATTTATGTCAGGGTGTGTTTGTTTGTTTATTTTTTGTTCTTCCTAGTACTATCCTTTCAGGGCTTAGCCTCCCTCTCTCTGGTATCAGGAAAGCTCTGAAGGGCTTGGTACCCAAACTCATCTTTGCATCAGCTCAGCTCGAGCTGTCTGGTGTGGAAAGTGCCTGATGCTTTGAAAGCTGGCTACCTGTTATATCCTTGGCGTGATATAATCTATATAGCTAAAGCTACTGCAGCAGTGATTATTCAAAAATATGTTATAGTAAGTTTACTTACACAACTGCACTTTCTTATGCGGTTGTAGGGAATATAAAAAAGAAGCAACACCTACTACTTTCCCAGAAGGTAGGTGAAATGTGAGGCAAGTTGGTACAAGTGGTACTTATCTTCCATCAAAAATACATCATATTTCGGTCTTATAACAGAAAAAAAAATGTTATGATTTTCTCTCTGTATTTGACCTCAGCTCAAACCTACTAAATGACTCAGTACAATTTTGTTCTGACCAATGTAGCCAATGTACTGTAATTCACTTGACTATTTCTTTATACTGTATTCTTTGTCACTGCTGATGCTTGGAGCTTTTCTCCCCGGGCCTCTACTGGAAATGGACATATATCCAGTTAGACTAGCCTGGTCAACAAATGTAAAATAAAATAAATAATAATAAATAAATCTATCCATCAGGATTTTCTTGAATAATAATCTCCCATGCAGGAATACTGGAATATGCTGTACTGTATGAATGCTAGCCTGGCTTTCTGATGTGTATGTCTCACAGAGACAGTAGAGACAGTAGGGATGTGTGTGTGTGTGTGTGTGTGTGTGTGTGTGTGTGTGTGTGTGTGTGTGTGTGTGTGTGTGTGTGTGTGTGTGTAACATGAAGGAATGATCCCTGATGTCACACATCCTGAACAGCCCAAGTTTAGTGCACGTATGAGTGTGGAAGCAAGGACATAATTAAACATTGCACATTGCATTGAACCTGCTTATTAAAGCAAAAATCTGCCACTGATCACTATATGTATGTGATCTTTTATGGACTGTTATCCTTTTAGCACAGACAGAACATTTACCACACACAAGGACACTCTGTACCCACAGGAGAAAGATTGGAAGATTGTGTTAAATGATAAGAACTGATCATTAATAATTAAATCTCAGAGACAATTGCCCTGGGTGTAATGCTAACAGTGAATCAATAAATATTAAAGACAGTTGCCTTGAGTGAAGGCTAATTGTAAATCATTAAACCATAGAGAGTTGCATTGGGTGAAAGCTGACTAAGAGGTAACACTAAAGAAAACAAAAACAATGAAGGAATACAGCAGCAGAGATCATGCAAATGACTTTGCAGATGCAAGGCTTGTATCTACAGATAACAACAAGGCCTTTTGTAAATGAGTGTGAAAGGCTGTAGTGTTTTTGCAATATTCGGCTTGCAGTAGTGATGCTTTGCATATTATTTTTAAATATGTCGGGTCCTTTTCTTCCCTCCCCATTAACATCAGCTACCTCTCTGATTACTTATAAACTGCTCACTCATACATTCTCACACTTGGGGTAAATGCTGCATGGGAGATCCTGGAGCTGTTAAATTCAACAATTTTTTTTATTCACCCCATCATCTGAACATGAATATGCAGAATCTTCAGGCACTCATAGCAAGCATACTCACATATGTAACCAGCAACCAGAAATGTTCAGTAGTACCAGCAGAATCACAGAATTCTGAAGAAGTCCTGATAGTACTAGGACGAAAGCACTTAATTTTATTTATTTCAATAAAGGGACCGTGATGTTATTTATCCCTGTGGTTCTCCATGTGTGTGATTCTGCCAATACTACTGAACATACTCCCAAAAAATGGCGAAAGTAAGATGAAAAGCAGCAGTGAGAAAAAAAGCATAGACCACGGGGTCTTCCTTAAATACAACAGGTTTAGAAAAAGCCAGCAATAAAGATACAGAGCTTTAAGCCATGGTTAAGCTTCATCTGTAGTTTCATATTAGATCCAGAACCATTTGCTTTCACATCGTTTTTTTCTTTAAAATTAAAACCAAAATAAAAAAAAAAAAAATAAAATACAATAATTAAAACATATATAATAATAATAATAATATATACATAACTATATATAATAATTTATATACTATATATATATATATATTATATCAAAATTCAAAACATTAATTTTATAAAACTCCTACATACATACTTTTAATAAAAAAAAATTAAATCTATCTACTAAATAAAAAAAATACTCAATACAAAACACCTACTTCTAAACAAGATCTAATATATATATATATATATATATATATATATATATATATATATATATATATATATATATATACCTGATTGCCTGATTGCATTCCCCATTTGACCTATTACAAAAAATGAAATTGAAATGCACAAATTGTGTTTATTATGTAGCTACGCAAAAGTAGTCAGCATTATTACATAGAGGAAAGAAAGAGAGAAAATTTAAGACGCCAGATATATGAGCACCTGTATAGAATCAAGAAAGGAGACTCAGAAAGAAGAGAGAGTGACATATATACGAGATGGGTAACATTAAATACATTTACATTTGCCATTATTGATCAGGAGTGAGTAGAGGGGTGTGGCAGATAAAACATTTTGGTTTGGATGGAGTTTTGAATTAGCAAATATGTTTTAGATGCCAAGATGCCATAGAATAAACGACCATATAAAGTAATTTAGAATTTAATAAAACTTTTTTAGTTTTATTTTGGTTACAAACTTTTTTTGGTTTATGGTGTAATAGGTCAATGTCAAATCAAAATCATCCTAGTAGTATATATATATATAATAGATCTTGTTTTAGAAGTAGGTGTTTTGTATTGTATATAGTTTAGTTTAGTATTAGAATAGATTTAGTTTTTATGTTAAAGCTATGTAGGAGTTTTATCAAATTAATGTTAAATTTTGAATCTTTGAATATATATATAGTTATATATGTTTTACATTATTATTGTATGAAAATTTTTTTTTTTTTTTTTTTTAAAAACTGATTTTAAAAGGAAACGGAATGTGAATACTGCAGATGAAGCTTAACCCATTGCTATCAGCAGCTATGTATCTTATTGGCTTTTACATTAAACCTGTGTGTGTTACGAAGGAAGACGTGGGTCTATGCTTGTTTTTTTCTCTGCTCTCGAGTCCAGGGAATACTACTGAACATTTCTGGTTGTTGGTTTCATTTCTTTTGGTGGTTCTCCCTTGATATTTTTCGATACACACATATGTGGCTACTTACTCTTTACCTCCCATTTTGTCCTCCAACACCAGGGTCACACTTCAGACCAGGGACATTAAAAACATGAGTAAATAATCTGCCCCATGCAAGTAGGCTGGCAAGGTTTATATTATTAGCTGCATTACTGCTTAGATTTGTTGGCTCCACCATACTTACACTCCTTCAGACCCTGACTTTCTTACTTACAGCCTCTGTCTTGCATCTTTTGCTCTTTATATTAGCCTTCCTACCTCCTTCCTTTTTCTTTATCTCCTGCTTACTTATGTTCTGCCTCTCTCCCCATTTCATCAAACAACAGAAGATGTTCTATGGTGAGAATGCTGTGTCCCCATTATTTATTTATTTACTATTTGTTTAAGTTTGATGACCGGGGAAGTCCACTGGGCCAAGAAGAGCCCGTTTTCAGTGGAGGCCCGGGGCGAAAAGCTCCACAATAATTGCAAGTTAAATTTCACATGTTACAAAAGGACATAGTTCATACAGCTAATTAAACATTTACAGATAAGCTCTGTGATATTCGCAACTGGCTTCTCACAATGTTACAAAAATAAAAAGACATAATTCAATACAGAAATTTCAACATTTACATAAAGTGAATATTTTTGTTATAAACTCAATTGTAGGTTTAACATTTCAAAATATATAGTTACTAGCCATTAGTAGGTTAGGAAAATATTATGCATGGAGAGGGAAATAGTATATTTGAGATTGGAGAGTATAGTACAATAGATATTAGAGAGAAAATATGTTTTTGGTAGGGGAGGGATTGTTTTGGGTGGAATGAAGTAATAGTAGAGGTAGTTGGATGAGGCAGTGCAAGGTGGAATGGGGGATTTAAGTTGGAGCATGGGAAGGGCATGCCCATTTGGAAGAAAGATGAGAGAGTAGCTGAGATTTGAAATTTGTATGGTTAGGTAGGTTGCGTAGGTGTGTGGGAAGGGAGTTCCACTGTTTAGCTAAAGAGTGGGACAGCAGTAGATGGCCAGGAGGCCGTACAGGTTTGTGGACCTGAAGGAGATTTTGGTTTTTGGATCTGAGTAAGTGGTTGGGAATGTAAAGTTTTAAGGAAGTAATGAGAGCTGGGCAGTTGGCAGGTTTAAAGATGAGCTTGTGGGCAATGGTGAGTTGTAGGTAACTGAGGTAGTTGGGTAGTTCAAACCATTTGAGGGTGAGGATGGAGTGGCAGTGGTTGGATGAGTTTTTTGAATTGGTTGCAAATTTGGAGATCTTGTGGTAGCAGGATTCAAGTTTGGACCGAAAGCCAAGATGGAGATTGGTGAAAAAGGGGTACCATACATAAGGGAGGGGAGGGAAGTAGGAAGGTGGATGCAAGAGTGTGATGGGTAGAGGGGCTTAGGAAGCAGTTGTGCCTGTACAGGAGACCTAACTTTTGGTGGGTTTTCTTGATTGAAGAGCAGATGTGGGTGTCATATTTTAGTTCTTCATCAATAATGATGCCAAGAAGCTTGGTGTTGGGAACGATTTCAAGGAGGGTGTTGTTTTGGCTCTGTATGGTGAATGTGGATTTGTCAATGGAGTTTTTAGTAGGGGGAAAAAACATTAGTTTGGTTTTATTTGCATTTAGTGCCAGATGGTTAGAATGCATCCAAGTTTCTGTTTTGGAGAAGGCTAGTTGGGTTTTTGCTAGGAGCTGGGAGGAGGAGAAGGTTGAACAGATGATTATTGAGTCATCTGCATATTGGATGATAGATGAGTCTGGGATGGATTGGTGAAAGTTGTTAATGAATAGGTTGAAGAGAAAAGGGCCAAGAACAGAACCTTGTGGGACACCTGTGGGTGTGGGAAGGTTGAAGTTTTCCATTGGACAGCTTGTTGGCAGTTGGACAAGTAGCTGGAAAACCAGGTGATGGTGGTGGGAGAGAGGTGTAGGGTGGGGAGTTTGGATATAAGTAGGGTGTGTGAGATGGTGTCAAAGGCCTTTTACAGATCTAGGAATAGTGTGGATACAAACTTGCCTGAGTCGCACTCAAAGCTTATGGTTTCAAGAAAGGAAAGAAGGGCAGTCATGGTGCTGTGGCCAGGGTGGAAGCTGTGTTGGGTAGGGGAGAGGAGATTGTTTAGTGTTAGGTGTGCCATGAGTTGTACTTGTATTGTTTTCTCTAGTATTTTAGAAAGAGGGGAAAGGTGGCAATAGGCCTGAAGTTGGTGGTATCAGTATTTTTGCCACCTTTGTGAAGGGGGATGATGTGAGCATGGTGCCAGATAGAAGGGATGTATGATTCTTGTATGGATCTATTTATAAGAATAGAGACGGGATAGGCAATGCTGTGTGCAGATTGTATGAGGAAGGTGGGTGGAAGGTTTTTGGGTGCATTGTGACATGATTTGAGTTTGAGGAGAAGTTTTTTTATAGTGTTTGTGGGGATGTGCTTGAAGCAGAAGGATGTGGAGGAAGGTTGATGATTGAGGTGGTGGTTGAGGCAGGAGGGGGTGGTGGTGGAGGAGGGGAGTGGGAAGGAGGCTGATAGTTTAGTTATGCAGTCTATGAAGAATGAGTTGAACTGGCTGGCTGTTTCAAGGTTGGAGAGGTTGGGGTCTGGGCAATGGTTTTCTTTGCTGTCAGTATGCAGCATGGATGAAATGGAGTCCCAGAATTTTTGGGGATTTGTTGAGTGCAAGGACTAGAGTTTGGAGTAGTGGGCTTTGCGGTCTTTAATTATTATTTTTTTTGCAGAGTTTCATAGTTGCTTATACTCTAGGAGGGTGTTAGGTTTTTATGTTTTTGATAGTTTCCATTTTTTGTCCCTTTGGTGCAAGGCTAATTTAGTCTCTTTTGATAACCATGGGCAGGGATTGGTTTTGATGCATTTGGTTCGAGGGGGTGCTTGCTGATTGAGAAGGGTTAGGATTGAGTGGTTAAAGTAGGAAATGGCATCATCTAGCAGAAGGGTATTTAGAGGGGACCAGTCAGTATGCTTTAAGCATTTGGAGAAAGTTAGAGGTTTGAAAGAGGAGAGGTTGTGGGTTTGGATGTAATGGTGTTGTTTATGCAGTGGAAATGGGAGACAGTCAGGGAAGGCTGGTAGATGATCGCTGAGAGGATCAGGTAATGTTTCAGCTTTGGTGATAAGGTTTGGGTGAGTTGTTAGGATCCAGTCAATGATGGTATCAGAGGTACCATCTTTATTTGGTCTGGTTGGAGATTGTATTAGTTGGGAGAAGTTGTACAGACTAATTGTGTGTGACAGGGCTTCAGAGTTAATAGTATTCCAGTTGATGTTGGTATTACCGAGTATATAGGTTTCATTTTTTTATATTGGAGGAGAACCAGGAAAGAATGTTTTCAAGAGTTTTGATATTATCACCAGGGAGAATATAGAGGGCAGTGATACATATGGACTTGTGGTTGTTTATTTTTAGTAAACCTATTATAATTTCAGCATTGGAAAAGGTTGATATTTTATTGAAGTAGGGAGTTATTGTATGGGAGGTGGGGTAGATTATTGCTACTCCACCTCCTTTTATGTGGGCTCTGTCATTTCAAATGATTTGGAAACCTGGTGGTAAGATTTTGCTATCTTTTATATAGGTTTTTAGCCAGGTTTCAGAAATGGTGGTAATGTCGGGGTGGTTATAGAGAGCCAGGCATGGAGGTTAGGGATTTTGTTTTTTAGGCTTTGTGCATTAAGTGCTGTAAGGCAAATGGACTTTGAGTTTGTGGGTTGAGTAGAGGGTTTAGTGAGATTGATGTTAGAGATGGGTCCAGGGTTGGGGTGGATGTCGCCGGCTAGTGAGAGAGAGAGATGTGGAGGAGTAGAAGAGTGAGGCAGTGTGTTGGGCAAGGGTAGCTTGGGTTGTATGAGAGTAGTGATGTCCCATGAACTCCCTTCTCATGGTTCAACTGATGTCTTATACCCCATATACCATGATTCATGCTCCATGTCCCATATCCCTTACCCATACCCTATAACCAATTCCCCAAACCAGAAGTATCACCCATCAGTTTGTATCCCAATGATCTATATGCCCTGCCAATGACCCATCTCATGCGCTATACCCAGTGTTCCAGACATTATGTTCTATGACCCTTCCAGCAGACCCTCACACCCTATATCTTGTGCCACATGCCCCAGATGTTTTGCTCCATGATCTATGTACACCTCATAACACAGACACCTTTCCCCATAATCCATATAGCATACCCCATGTATCATGCCATAAGCATTCTGCCATAACCCAAGTCATGCATCCTATACACCAATCCCCAGACACCCTGCACATGATCTGTGCACCATACCGACTGTCCTATGCCTGTACTCTATGCCTTAGGTGTCCTGCCCTTAATCTATGCACCACACCTCATGCCTTATGGTTCATGCATCACACCCATGCCCCCTATATCATGCCCCATAAATCATGCACCATACCTAACAGCCCAGGTGCACTACACTGCACACCACTCTCCATACCCTGTACATGTATTCTATAACACACCCATATTTATCCCAATTCACCACATCATATACCTTTACCCATATCTCATGCCTCATACACCTTATTTTATGATCCCCCACAAACTATACCTAATGACCCAGCAGTATCCCCATATTCCATACCTGTGACTTACATACCATATGGCACCTCTCCTGCTCTGTATCAGGACTGTGCACTTTCTAAATTAGCCCATTTCTCCTCTGCTTGCATCAGTGGTCCTTGACACTCTTTTCTTCCAAGAAACCTACGTCTACAAATCTTATGCTTGTAAACATTATGCTGGCTGACACAACCCCCTGCCGCTAGCCTCCAGCATGGAACTCCATTCCCAGAAACTGAGGCTCCTTTGTTCTCTCACCATAGACTTGAGTGTTCTCTTACTCTCCTGCTTCTTTGCAAGTAGCATACTCACAGCCTCTCTGTTTATTGATATGAATGTATTATCTCAGAAGTCTTTATTGTGATTTTATGTATATTTACATTAATGATATGGCATCATTACTACAAAAAGAGATTGTGATTTAATGGTTGTGGAAAGAGCACATTTATTTATTTACTTCTTTTTTTTTTTACTAAGGAAAGTCCTGCTAAAAATAGTCCATCTTTATAGAGGCCCAGGAGGAAAATCTCCTATTGTCAAACTTAAAAAGAACTACAGCATAAAAGCAATATGAAATATAACCTTCTATAAATCTCTGGTTTAGATGACAAGATACCAGGTTTCAGGAGAATATGGTCATTATTTACAAGGAATCAACAATTATGAATGTCAACAGTTAGCCATGATTAAATGAGAAAGTGCAATTGGGAAGTGGCCAGATTATGCTTTCCCAAATGCACTCAGTGATGACAATTCATCAATGAATATGACATAGAATGAACATAAACAGCTAGTAACAAAACGTCTTAATGTTTCCTTAGCAAAATTGTGGCACAATGTGCGACAACCAAGTGAATGAAAGTGGAATGACATTTAATAATTATTAACAGTTTTGAAGTATATTCATACTTTGTAAACCGGAACTCTTTATAGGGTGTTTTGTAGCAAACATGATAACATGATGTGAGATCATACATCTCAATTGTCCAGATTTTTGCTTAGTATGTTTGGTCTGCTACTCATAAAATTTGTGTTTTTTCTGGCAAATCACTGAGGATTGATGTCAATAAATAATGGTATATATTTGGGTTTCAGATTTCATTTCCTTTAAAAATGCATGCAAAAACAAATCCAATTATTCAATTATTCAAGTAACTTTCTAAGTTTATAAGAGCATTATTTAAAATCTGTCCTTATTTTTGGGCCTCTGTCCCCCCATTAGTTTATGCTTTGTGCAGATTTTTTGTGCTAAGAGGTTGAGAGGTTGTGTGAGATATAGACACTGCAATGAAATGCAGCTAACTTCATCACATCAGACGTTTACCAAAATGTGAACAGACACAGTTTTTCCAACACCAAGTATAAGCTGCCTCTGTGTCAGCTTTGGTAACAAAGGATGTGATCTCAGTGCCAAAGTCTCATTTACACTACAAGTGTAGCCTAATCAGAGAGATTTACAACCTTCACAGTTTTGTTGCGCTGGGTCCATTTCCCCACTCCTGGCTACCTGTGATGAAAATAGTCATCGAGTGCATGAATGTCACTATCAGCTGGTTTTACACAAGCTTACTAAGTAAAAAAAGTGAGAAGTGAATTGGATGCATTCTGTGAACTTCAAAAACTGCAGAACTTAAATATAAGTTTTAGCTGATGATCTGTTTATGCAGTGAGATAGCATGGTAGTGGTGTAACATACCAGGGAATTGGACTAGTCAGCACCACTGCTAATTTACTGTGTATAAACATTTCAGAAATAAACAGCAGGAGGGTGACTTGCTGTCTGGACAAATAGAATTGTTGGTTTCATATGCATGACTGATGTGCCAGTTCTACATGTGTGAGCCTGTATGGGTTTGTGTGCGTGTGTGTGTGTGTGTGTGTGTGTGTGTGTGTGTGTGTGTGTGTGTGTGTGTGTGTGTGTGTGTGTGTGTGTCTATCTGTCTGTAGGTTATGAGCCACAAAGTGGAATGGGCTGCATCCCAAAAAGTCCATGACATTTGAGTAACCATATTGGGCCGTGAGATTCTTTTTTGATTGCTCAGTCTGTATCATAATAGGTGAGAGCCAAGATAGAAGGCTGGGAGATGAAAGAAACTGCCAGGATATTGTGGCAGAAAATCCATATCAGCAAGTGGGCTACACTGAGGTTTATGTGGTTTGATGCCAAAGATGCAGCTCAGGAGGCCAAATGCATGTGCTAGGGCATAAGTAAATCTCAGAATAACCAACATTTTGACAAGGATTGTTACTTTATACACTATGTTAAGCATTTGTTTTAAAACCAATTAAGATTTTTAATCAAAAGTAGTATTTTGATTAACATATTTTCCCTTGTGAAATGTAGTCCATGAGATATAATTTCTCATTTTGCTTTTATTCTGTTATAATCCTTGTGTCTGTATAGAGACTAATGACACTGTAGACATAGTTTTTTTAATTAATTTTCATGGATTTTATTTTTCTACAAGACTGCTATGAGCCATGTAGAGGCAAGATTTTTTTGTTTACTAACTGCTGTTTGTACTCATTCAGTGTTTTATACTGCTTTGAGTTTAAACTTTAAAGCAACATCCTTACAGCAGTTAAGTGTGCAAGCGTGCTTAGATTATTTCTATTTAATTCATTACATTTTATATCATATGCTTCAGTTATTTCACATATTTTGCTTTATATGTTTATTGCATTTTTTAAGTATTTTTATGGCTTTACTGGTCTCTTTCTTTCACTTTTTTATATATTTGAACTGTACTGCTGGAGTACAGAACAAGAAAAATGGGAGAGTTAGTGTAGCTAATGTTTCAGTACTTGAGCAAGAGTCCAACCCTGGAATTCATAAAGAACCCCACCTTAGGAGCTACTGCCAAAAGGGTTGCTTCAGCAATAACAGAATACGTGATTCAGAGTCACATTAGCCACAATGAGGAAAGACCTCATCACATCTCATCACATTAGCCACAACAAGGACAGACCTCATCACATCTCATCACATTAGCCGCAATGAGGAAAGGCCTCATCACATTAACTGCAATGAGGAAAGACCTCATTATCAGCTAATTTGCATATCTCTGAATTTCGCGGTGTTCCTGCTAGTGTTAATCAGCACTTTCTTTGGTATTCACCTTTGGCAGCCCATACATTGCTTTGGCCCGAGCAACCTCATCATTCATTCTTATATATATATATATATATATATATATATATATATATATATATATATATATATATATATACGAACATGTATATACATCTTACATGTTCCTGAGATTACACAATGTCCCTAATGTAACCACTTATTTTTTTACTGCCTCTCATAAATCACAAATTATTACAGTCAGTGAATAATGCCAGACATTAGACTTTCATTTTTCATGTTCAGAAACTGCATTGTGATGCTAAACCTGTAGCTTTGGCATCGCTGAATCCTGTAAGTGAGAGTTACAGTGATTGATACAGTTTCTGGGTGGTCTACACCACTTGAGCTTCAGAATACACTTAGGTTTCATTGTTTCTTTTGCTTTCCCTCTGTTGGATTTACTGTGTGAGGCCCAGTTCAGTCTTTGTCTTTCCAATAAGACAGCAGAGACTTCAGACATGTTTTAATGTCTAACCAATTACTATTTCTGAAAAAGAAAGAAAAAAACAGCCAGGAAAGTTGTTTCTTCCCACTTAAGTTGCCTAGCAACTTTTAACTGATTTTTGCATTTCCTGTTACTATTTTATACTGTTTTGGGCATTTGGAACTGTTTTTGTATTGCTTGAATTATTTTTATACATCTTAGTAATTTTCAGCTGATATTGCCCTGCTTGATATTGCTGGTTGCACTTTATCTACTCTGAGTTATTCTGTTTAAATAACTTTCTTCACTGAATGTACTTGGGCAGGGCTGGTAGCCATCTTAGAATCAGTTGTGAATCATTAAAGTGAGAGCTAGACTGATTGATACAGGTTCTGGGTGATCTATAGAACTTGGGCTTCAGATTACACCTAGTTTTCATTGGTTCGTTTGTTTTCTTTTGTGCAGTGCTGTGCTCTATAGTGGGCAGTATGTGCAAGCGGGTGGGTATTTACAAGGCTATTGATACATGAGGATCTTTAGAAACATAGCCCTCCATTTCCATGAAATATTTAGCCCTTTTAATTTAAATACAAATAACACAGTGCTGGACAGAACATTTCCTGTAACTCCTATCCATAAGGAACAAGGGTGCTAAACAAGGGGTGAATGTGTAGTTTTCCACACATTCATCCAGATTATATTTGAATAGAGTAAGGGAAGTAGTTTGCTTTATGGAGTGAGGAAGACAACTTTAAAGTGCAATTCTTTCTTCTCGTACTACAGTAAAGGTATTTTCTTGTAAAATCTGTAAGTTATATATCCATTTCCACTTTGTCTAAACTGCTTGCATAGAGTTGTACAAGCATTCTCTTAGCTGTGCCAATCTGAACATTCTGAGTGCCAGATGCACTGGGCAGTGTGGGCTTACTCTGCACAAATAACCTATCCAACAAACCTCTACAGCTGTGATAATTCCTAATCTTTAGATCATCACTTACTTTAATCATTAATGAAGAGTCAACACACAAACCAGTCATCTGTTTCCACCCTTACAGCATTTGGAACCCAGAGATAGTGCATAAACTGACTCATGCTCACAGATAATGAGTGGGTCTATATTACAACATCGAACTAAAACAAGTTTGAATGTTGTAATATCAAACCCTAAAGTCTGAAAGTGGAAAATAGCGAAGCCACGGCACATAGACTTTTTCCCAGGGAAAAAAATCGGTGGGCCATTTTTGGGGCTTTGCTGTTTCCTCCACTGTGGTGCAATCCTGGAGTTGGTATATTTAAGTAAGGGAGGTGTGGGGGGCACAGCCCCCCATGTTGGGGGGGTGGGGGGTGAAGCCCCCTACTTCAGTTTAAGTTTAAGGTTAAGTTTGGGGTTTTTTTGTCAAGGAACAGCGATTTTTCTTTTCCCTGGGAAAAAAATCACTGTTCTGTGCTTTCCGTTTTGTTGGTTTCAGACAGTAGGGTTCGATATTACAACGATCAAACTTTTGTAAGTTCGATGTTGTGATATAGACCCATAATGAACTCCTACTAAACCCAAAGGAGTCTGTATGTGAGAGATGTAAATACTTAACATCATCAAGCAGCATCCCTCTCTCAGCCAGCTACATGCAGTAAGTTCAACACTGTCTTTTCCCCACTTGCAACTCTGCAACAGCCATATGCTACAAACTCTTAGCTGTCTTATGTTGATGTCATTAAAACAATCTTTGCAAAAGCTTCGGATGTCACAGACTAGGCTTTAGAATAAATCCTCAAATTTACCTCCTGCAAACAACCCAGTACCAACAGTTTGTATTTGACATACAGCTCGCTCTGGCACTGTATGAAATATAAATACTAACAGAGGTCACTTAAGTGTACTTCCATGGTGGTGCAGCAGTAGCGTTGTTGCCTCACAGCAAGAGGTTCTCCCGTTCGATTCTCGGCTTGGGTTGGGAGTGCCTTCTGTGTAGAGTCTGCATGTCCTCCCCGTGGTCGAGTGGCCGTTCGAAAGACATGCGTTGAATGGGAGTGCCTTCGTTGAAGGTTGGGCGTCGGGCTGGAAACTTGACACCTTAAAAACCAACTGCCAATCATTAGCGGACTGGAGTTCTGCTGTGGCGACCCCTAACCGGGAAAAGCCGAGAGACAAACAACAACAACAGAGGTCACTTAAGTAACACTCAGAAGCCCTTCTGTCAGCAAGACCAAGCTAGTTCATTTGACAACATCCTGGTTTTAGGTTTCTCCATAGTAAAACACACTGATGTCCCACTCACCAGGCTGGGCAAAGACAGGGTAATGGTTAGTTGCCTGTTAGGTGCCAGGATGCATAATGTCACTAAAACTCTCAAGTTCCTTCATTCCAAGTAAACAGTGAATGAGATGAGCTGTTTCTGTTTGGATCATATGAAGAGTGGTATGACAGAGTTCTCTGAATACTGATCTGGAAAGCGAGTGAAACTAGTATTGAGTAGTATCCTACTGTTGCCAAGAATAATGTTGCAATACAAACAAAATATGATTATCTTTCATTATTTGCTTAACTACTGGAGTCACTCAAGGGGGATCCAAATATATATTAGTATGGGATAAGATAGTTGATAACCCAGTCTTCAAAACCTGGATGTGAATGGTTTGCTAAAGGCACATCCTGCCTCTTGAACCTGGTGGACTTTTATGAACATTCATTAAGGTATTAGACTCAGGTAAATCAGTACACACAGCATATCTGGATTTGGGCAAAGCATTCTTTGCCATTCCACACTCAGGAATCTGGATGAGTATCATTGATAAGCTAATCCAATTAAATGTAAACCCCTATGTTATCCACTCAATAGCAAACTGGCTCACTGACACCCTCAACTAAAATTGTGGTTACCAGTAGTATCCCTCAGGGATCAATCCTAGGGCCACACTTCTTTGGCAACTACTTCACTAACATTAAAGCAGACACCAAAGTTCTGTGACTGATAAAGATTGCTGATGACTGCAAACTCAAAGTAGTCATAAATACTCCACAACCTGAAACTAAATGCCTCAAATTACAGCCTTTGGAAAACCTGGGCACTCCCGTTCCTATCACATAGACAAGTTCTCATATAAAACTGATTTGGTCATTATGGACTTGGCACCTTCATTGACAAAGAAATTATCCTTTGACCACTATGTGACCACTGTTGCTAGAAAATCCTTTTATATAGTCAGACTAATCACCAGTGGCATATCTTTCAGATCCATGGTAACCATTTTCCCTCTCTACCTCTCCTTTATCAGCCCAATAATGGAATATAATGCCCCATTTGGTATGTGCTTTGCTAGACATATAACCCAGCTTGAGAGACCATTTTCCTTACCAAAAAAACCAATAGTATGTCCTTGAGTTACCTTGAATGCCTTAAAGCACTCTTGCACTGTTCCATTTCCTACTGGATGTTAAGAGGAGACTTGTGTGCTGCCTACAGAGCCTTGAAAGATCTGGTTCTTTTGTACCTCCTACACATCCGTAAAATTAATAGCACCCTAAATACCTGCTAAAGTGACCTAAACTTCCACTGGAACACAAACAAAACATCTTGGTGGGAGAGACATTATACACAGAAAATAACTCTTTTTATGGAACAGACTCTCCTTAGAGTTTAAGCAGAGTATCTCCATGACCGTTTTAAGCATAACCTGGATACTTGGATAGGCATTTGTACATACACCTCTGGTGCGGCCTCCTCTAGGCCTTATCCAAAACTAGATTAGGGTCTGTTGTTAAAGCATGTAAATGCTTGGGATGATTGGATGGGCTATAAATGGTACACTAGAGCAACAGCCTAGCATGAACCTATGAACATATAAACTTTTTATTTAAGTTACTGAGAGCAACATTTAAAAATTCTCCATAGTGTCATCTAGTGTTCTTCTACAGTTTGTCTGAAAATTCTGGGCATGGAGATTGGTCACCCCAATGCCCTTTTTCATGGAAACAAAATGTCAATGTTGACTGTGGTACAAACATGGCCATCAACAGCAGAAAGGTCAGCAGTCTGGGAGGAGGCAGAACAGCAAAACCAACTTCCAGAATAGATGCCCACCCAGGAGTAGGAATTTTTGACCATGCCAAGGATACTGTGGCTGTTCTTCTGGAGGGCCATCACATCAGCAGAATCCCAGAGGACTTGCCTGACTGCTTTAATCTGGAAGAGTCAGAAGTAGTCTAGTCCTGTATCTGTCCATGTGGATGGTTATCACACAGGACAGATGGATTCAGACTTTTAAATTCAGTGGCTGCAAAATCCCTTTTCACACCACTCCCAAGCCACATTGCCTATTATTATCAAACTCCATTAGAAGCATGCAACAAAAATAGTGATGCAAAATCTTCATTGAAAAGGAGCCATGTGGAGGTCATGCCAAGAAGGATAAGATCGGGATAGTAGTTCAGTTCCTTTATAGTCCCAAAAAAAGACGAAGGGCCTCAATACAATTCTAGACCTCAGCAGGTTCAGTGAGTTCATTCTAGATGGCCTTGGTTCAATTAATTATCTTATGTCTATCAAGAGGAGAATGGATGTACTCATTAGACCTCCAGGGTGCCTGCTTGCACATAAAAAGGCAAGAGAGTTAATGAGAGTCAAGGATGTTCCTACACATCTGTCCTTATCTCAGTCTCCAGGGTGTTTACCAAATGTATGGTGGTGGTTGCAGTGCACCAGAGGCTACAAGGTTCATGATGTTCCCTATTTCAATGACTGGTAGCTAGCTGCACCAACCATTGAGGATCTAATTTCTGGATGGGAATCTTTGCTGTAATTGTTCTAGTACTTATGCATAACAGTGAACACTGCCATGTCTCAGATGTAGCCATTGCAGACCTCAGCTTCATCAGCTGTGTATTGGGCATTGTCTCTTGCAAAGCTAGCCTTCCAGCAGAGGGAATTCTTCCTGTGCAGTGATGTTCCAAACTCTGCAATCAGATTCACTTCCTGCAGCTCTTTGTGGAAGGCACTGGGCCTGATGGCAACCACCATTTTCTGATTCCTAATAACAGACATCAGATACCATATGCTGGTGTTATGGTGGACCTAAGATCTCAGCTTCTTCCTCTTAGATCAGGTAAGAATTTCCAGAGCTTACAAGGATCATGTGCACTGGTAGTTATTCACCCCAGTCTTTTTCTGGGCAGTCTCTTCCATGTCCATCTCCTAGAAGCATCTGTCACCATAGATGCATCAGACATGAGGTATGGAAGGCACTCTCAAGGGCAGGAGGTTCAGGTTGTCTTGTCACAGGTTGAGGTCAGTCTGCACATCAATGTTTCAGAAATGAGGACTATTCTCCTCACTTTTCAGATGTTTTAGGACTCCCTCTCCTAGGGCATTGTTGACATCCACATCAATAATATGCCTGCAATATGGTAAAAAAACAAGCAGTAGGAAAACTCGCTCCTGTCTTCCTGAGTTTACAAGCAATGAGGGAACTCTTCTGTCACTGGGGGAAGTCTTGTTGCAATCTGATTGCATCATTGACCAACAGTGAAAGTATCAACTTCTACTCCCTGAATCCCTACTCTGTGAATGAGACCCAGAGACACTGTGGTCTGGAGATGGTTTCCAGGACTTTTTTATGTCTTTCCTCCCTTTTCTGTGATAATCAAATGTATCCAGAAAGCAAAGCAGAAAAAAATAAAGGGTCATTCTCATAGTTCCATCTTGGCCTTGACAAATGTGATTTCCCCTAATCAGATGTCAACTCTTGGCACAGCCTCTATTTCTGAGCCCCTTCGGAAAGCATTTGACCTGCCTATCTGGCAAGCCCCATCCATACCTTCATTCTCTAAGACTAGCTGTATGGGTTCTCTGGGAAGATGCATAAAAGCAAGTGAGCTAGGTTTGCAGCTCAGACCACTTTTGGGGAGCTGGACTCCATTTTGGCACCTGCTCCAGCCATTCTTTACTATCTTTCTCTAATTTTTTAAATGTATTTATTTATTTATTTACATTTATTTACATTTGTTTACTGGGATAGTCCACTGGGCCAAGGAAAACCCATTTTCAGTGGAGGTCTAAGGAGAAAAGCTCCACAAACTATAAGTATTACACAATACATATATAGTATATTATGTGACAAACAATAAACATAAGCATTACAAATGTGAAGCATAGTACAAATTCAATACAGTACCATACAGTGGAAAACTAAAAGATAGTACGATTTGATCAGTATACAGTAGCACCCTAGACTGGCTCTAGTTACTTTTCCATTAAGGCTTCTCTTTGTGCCCTTTCTAAATTTCACAGAAGGATGTATAACTCTTGCTTAGCTTCCTTAAAAGTATTTAAAGCCTTTCTTATCAGGGTTCTGAAGCTGGAAGTAGATTTCTCTAAGATATTAGGAGTGTGATGTGTTTTGTGAGTGTTTTGCACTAGGTACATGTTGTAGGTTATGTAGAGCTTTTTCTTCCATTTGTATAGTCTGATTATCCTATAGTTCCATCACAGGGTTTTGTATTCAACTTTTCAACTGTATTTCCATCTAATGTTTCTAAATAATGGCATATATTTGAGTTTCAGCCTTCATATTGTTCAGAAAATGCATGCTAACACATACCCTGTTATTCTGGTAACTTTCTAAGTTTATGAGTCATATTTAAAACCTGTCCCTATTTTTTGGGCCTTTGTTCTTCCATTATTTAGGCCTTGTTCAGATTTCTTGCTCAAGATGCTGAGAGGTATGTTCATGATCTATTTTTAGCATGTTACAGAGCTTATCGAGATTATCATTAATTGACACACTGGTTGATTTAGGCTTTTAGAAAAGTTAGTTTTGGTTTGGTAAGAATATCATTAAATGGGGGGGGGTAGTCATTCCCTAAATGTAGAGTTATTGTGCACTAGATTAGCCTTTGTTTTGACAGAAAATACTATTATATCATAGTCTGAATAAACAAGATAAGGGGTGATATTAGGAGCCAAGCAGACCATTGGAGTAACTTGATCAAAATTCTATCCATATATCTATTTTTTATAACACCTTTATTGAATTATCACTTACGACATAGACAAACTTACATTTACTCAAAAGAAAAAAAACATTTACTTGTTCATAGTTACAAACATTACACATCACATATGATATTTTGTACAATATAATCAATCCATCATTACATAAATCTGTCAATTCCTGCCTTCCCTTAAACCTCATTCCACCTCCAAAACATTTTTCTGCATGTATTGTTCCCACAATTTTCATTTTTTGCTATGTACTTTACTCCTACCATTTTCTAAAGGTCCAACTTCTAGTTCTTTTATCTGTTACAGTATTCCTTACTTCAAATACAATTGGTTTAGACTTTGATTTCCATTTTCTAGTAATTGCTTTTTTTTGCCAGCCACCAGTATTAAATTTAACAAGGCCTTACTATGTCTAGGCAATTCAGATTCTGTATCCCAGCTCAAAAAATAATTTCCTTAGTTACATACTTTTCCTCACCCAGTATTTCTGATAGAGTACTCAGTAGCAATTTTTAAAGTCTTCCAATTCATTACACTCCTAAAACATATGTTCCCAGTTAACTCCTTCTTCCAAATTACACCTCCAACATTTCCCATCTACCTGAGGAAAAAAATTCTTTGGAGTCTACTTGGGGTATAAAAATACCTATGCAAACACTTCCAAGAAAAATCCTAAATCTTCTTGACTTTGTTGCATATTTGAGAGCCATACATATGTCCTCCCATCATTTCTTTGTAAATTGCTTATCCAATCTCTCTTCACAATCTTTGCTAACCTCCTCTGATTGATTCATTTAGCTACTGTGCAAAATTTTATATACCCTACTAAGTATCCTTTTTTACCAACAGCATCTGTTCTAGATGCAAATTAAAAGCCTACCAGTGCAGGCCTTTCATGTAGGATTCCTCCTAACCCTTTCTCTTTGCCTATACTCTGATATCAATCCCTGATAGTGAAGGCAGTCTCTAGCCTGCAGTCCAAATGTCTTCTTGGCCTCTTCCATTTCTATTACCTTTCCCTCTCTAACTATTTATTCCCAATACCTTGGTTCATTTGCCAGTTTCCTCCAGTAAATTCCAGTTTCCTCTTACTTATTCTTTGTTCCCCTAATTGCAGTCATCCCTATCAGCAGAATCTCTATTTTATATTCCCATGTTGGTTTAGTTCATAGAATACTTTCTGCTATTTCAGAAATATAATATTCTAGATTAATGTTGTTATACTCCATAAGGATCTGCATCCAAAATCCCTATCTCTTTCTTTATATCTTAATGTCCCCCATTTCATCATCATCTCTTTCCAGTTTAAAATATAACTTTCTGTTTGTGTTATGTATAAGACTCTTAACTGTGTAGCTCTAAAATATCCCTTCAAATAAGGTAATCCTAAACCACCCCGTTCTACTCAAAGGGCAAACTTATTCCACTTGATACTTGCCCTCTTCCACTCCCATATAAAAAATCCTTTAATTCTATATTAATACTATCCACAACTTCTCCACTGCTTGATGAAAATGTGCCTGACCTGTGTATAAAACTAAAGAGACTAAAAACATTTTACTGCTTGTATCTTGCTATCCATATCCATAGACAAGAACTTCCAGTTTCTCAGTTTTTGCACTATCCCTTTTTAGTCTCTTCCCAAATATCCTTAGCTGTGATAACAGTATACTTTTAACCTATAGTCCTAATTACTACTTTTTATTATGTCCCTACAAATATTGGTATTGCTGAACCAATCTGTGGGTACATAGTTTACAGCTATAGCCTTTGTTTTATTTTCATTCATTTTATAACCCCAGAAAACTTAAAACTGTATCAGAATGTACCACAACACTGAGATGTCCTTTTCTGGCTTTATCAGATGCAGAATGGCATCATCTGCAAATAAAGCCAACTTTTCTTAATTACACACCGATTATATCCTTGAATTTCTGAGTCCCTTATTTTCTTTCCAATGTAGTACAAATAACAAAAGATAAAGAGGATGCCCCTTTCTGGTTTCTCTGTTCAGACACAACTTATCCAAGAGAAAACCTCCCACTTTGATTTTTGCTCTGATTCCTCATATATCCTGCTAATTAACTTTATCATTGTATCAAGGAAAACAAATGCTTCCATTTCCCTACTCATAAAATCCCAGCTTACTTTCAGAATAATTACTCTGCATTAAGACCCACCAACCACAGCACTATTTTCTTATGTTCTGTTTCCATCTGGATCATCATTGCTCTATTAATGTTATCAAATGTTTGCCTTCCCTGTACAAAACCACATCAATCCATATATATCAGTTTTGGCAACAACTTTGGCATTCTTTCAGCCATTATAGACATAAAACACTTTATAATCATGGTTTAAAAATTGAAATGGCCTATATGAAGCTGGGTCTGATGAGTCTTTACATTCTTTAGGTATTACAGTCACTACCATTTTTTTCCAGGATGTTGGAGCTTCCTCTCCTTTTAAAATACCATTAAACAAAACCTTCCAGATCTTTATCACTTTCTTCTCTCCTAGTGTCCAAACTCCCACAGTAATACCATCTATTCCTGGAGAGCTTTCTGCAGATTGATTATGCCTCACCATTGTTAATTTCATCTCCTCCAAGTTTAACTGTTAATTGTTGGTCCTCATCTACCTCTAACGTTGGCATATTTAAATCTTCCTAGTTTCCACATTTCTTTAAACAAAATTTTCAAAATATCTCTATAGGATCTCTGGTTATTTTTCTTGTTATACACTCTCTAAGCTTGGCAACCCTTTCTACTTTCTGTTGCCTAAGTTGTGCTAAAAGCTCTTGTGCTCTGGAGCGATTGTCAAAAAAAAAAAAAGTTGCTTAACAGCAATCTTTCCAAACTCATGCATAATATCCAGGTAATCCTTTATTTTCCCTTAGCACTCTGCAGTTGTGCCTCTTCTTGTTCTGTGAGATTATCCTTATTATGCAATACTTTAACATTTGTTAACCCCTCTAAATAATTCTTACTACTTCTTAACCATACATTTTTTCTTTTATTTTTACACTGTTTTCAGACTCCACTTTCATTTTATCCCATTCACTAGCTATAATGTCTGAAGTAATTTGTATATTCCCTAATAACTCCCAATTAATTTTTCCACTACCCATTCCTTAAATTCCTCTCTTTTTAACATGTAGGTGGGGAAGCACCAGTGTCTCATTTTTTCTTCATTATCCTGAATTTTATGTAGTTATTATTAGTGCATGGTTTGAAATAGTTATTGGTGTGTATCAAAGGTCTCAATTAAATGTACATGTTCCTAAGAAAAATAGTTTCTGTCTAGTCTAGCCCAGTTATTGTACCTTGAAGAGTAATATGTATATTTTCTCAGAGTTCCTGCTATTGAATTCATGTCTTCTGTGATGCCTGTGCACTGGCCCAGCAACAAGGAGCCTCAATCCTCACCATTAACACCAGTGTGTGGCATCCACATAGGGGAGGATAACAAATACACACACACAGTAAAGTACAATTTCCCTTAACACCACACAGAGATCACAGTCAGTCTGGGGCTGGTTTCTCCCTTTCTCTCCAGATCCCCACTAAGACTCCCCACTGGCACAGCTATAGGGTCCAGATCTCAGCCTAGTGGGCAAGCTAAACCTCCAGCATCCTCTCTGTCCAACCAGGGCTTCATGTCCCTGCCCAAGTAGCTGACACACACACACTTTGAAATATGAGTTATACACAAACCCACAGACACTCCTGGGGAAGGCTGGCACAGATTCTCCAGCTGTGCCCCCTTTCTGCCCAGTCTAAAAGGTAGTACCAGCTGCCACCACCCACTAATATCAGCTACTAAAAAGGTCCTTAACAAAGGGTGTCCAATTATTACTGTGCAATATTATTATCCAAATGGTAAGTGTGACTGAACAGCAAAGCTTACTGGAGTGACTTGGACAGTATCACTATACACATGCAATGTACTCTAGAGCTTAAATTATCTCTACAAAAAACAGCCACAGTTGAAAGGTTTAAAATACTTAATAATAAATAATAAAAACACAAGACAATACTTCTTACTACACAGTGCTAGTCAAGAGTTCAGAGATCACTGGAAAATGCTTTAAATAATACAGTAGAATAGTTCTGACATCATCACAGAAAAACACATAGTCTAATCTTCCTATTTCCTAGCTATTTCTAAGAGAAACACTAAAGTCTAAGATCCTACTTACATACAGAACACTGGCAGATACTGATGAGTTGGATGTTCTCAAGGCAAATGCAAAATGCTCTCTGATTCTCTCTCTTTAAATTGATAACACAGCGCTGCTTCACATTACATCATTCTTAACAATTTTCTGTTTTCCCAGGCTAACAGAAACTCAGAGGTTAATAGCTCTTTTTATCTTGCAGCTGGTCAGGAAGCCAGAGCAATAAAATAAATTATATATGTAAATTTTAGCCATTAACTCTGGCCTCAAAACAATATGAAGAATTCCTTCATTTAGACATCTCGGCTCCAAGTTTTGACATCAAACAATTACACAATGCTTAACTTATCAGCCTTCCTACAGCAGAGTGCATTGTTGTTACATTTTTGTAGTTCCACATTTAACATCATTTTCTTCCATTTAAGAGAACAAGCCTGTGGCTTATATTAATATTTACTAATGACAGAATTATCTACAAAATTCTACCTGGCTGGGCTGGCAGCCTTCACCTATCTTCACATCTTCCATACCACATATTTTCATACATTTCTTTACAGATCTACCCTTTTTTGTTATATTTAATTTCTAGGACCCCAATACAGTCTCATTGTTGCAAACCAAATTCCAGTTTCGACCTATAAGTAATATTCCCTGCTGAATATTTCTCCCAAAAGTTTCATAAGCTCTACAACAGCAGTGTTAAGGAAATGTAAATACATACCAGCATAATCCTCTTCCCTTGCCAGTAGCCCCTTACTACCACAAATCTACCATTATTATATTTTTTTACCTATGCTATCACTATTGGAGCTCCTCTAGTAATTAATATATATAAGTACTCCTGTTTTATTTTGTCCCTGCCCTGATATTCTGCTGAATATCCATCTGAAATCCTTCATTTATCAAATTCATATGCTCATTTCTTTCCAGTTGTGTCTCCTGTAACATTGCTATTTACACTTTGCATTTCTTGATATAATTTAGTGTTCTTCCCTGTGTGTGTATACATGTGAGACTATTCACATTCCATGATAATATGGAAAGTGTTGTCATTATGATAAGAAGTTGTTATTCCCAGATATTATGTATCACAGCTTTTTTAAATGTCTGTTAACAGCATTTGTGGTGCATGCACCCACTAGTGTTTGGCAGGTTGATCTTATATATGGTTGTTTCTTGTCATCTCCATTTGAACTTATGTTACATTTTACAAACACCACCCCAAAAATACCCTCATAACCTGTTAACATAATACAAATGTACAAAACTATGTACATCTCAAAAAATGAAATTTAACCCTCCTAATAGGAATAATTGTCTTAAATAGACAGCAGCAGTCACAGGCATTATATCGCCTAAAGATGAGGCTGCTCATGCTAAGATGCATGCTATTGCCTGTGATCTTACTTGCAGTAATTGTCTTCTGGTCTTTTTTATCTTTATTAACCTCCCAATTGTGAAAAAAAAACTAGTTGCATGCTTTCAGAAAGCATTAACTTTTAAGAAACCAGTGTTTTGGCATTTCATTGTCTATAATCAGCTTGTCTCCAAAGAAATATAAGAGTAAAAATGCAGCCCTCAGTTGCAAACTTCTAAAGACATGTTGAACATTAATTGCTGAAGGGAATAGTTTTCATTATATTCAGTATTCTCTTATTTAGTTGTTTCCATTTAAACTGTATTAGATTAAGCCAAGAGTCTTAATCCATATTTTTACCTATGCAAATGTAATAGAAAACATACCAGCTATACATATATTATGATCTATGTGCTTTTACATACCATCCACTACCTCAACAACCCAACATTACAGCCTGTTAACTAAAATATGCTTTTATCTAGCATTCTTTCTCTTTTTGCATTGTAATGTCTACATTTCTTAATACTAAAAAAGAAGAAAGAAAGAAAAAAGGCATCTGTTTACTTTAGTATCTTTACAATATACAACAATTCTGAAAATGTTTTACTAAATAATGTTATTTATATCATGAAAAGTTTTATATAAATACTGTTAGGAACATAAACTATTTTACTTTTCCTTCCTGTTCCTTTTCCCTTGGTGTTATTCCAAACATTAATGACATAAAGAGAGAGGCAACTGCCTTGCAGTCCCTCTTAAAATTAACTAAATCGATAAAAATCCATTCTTTCCACTTTTTCTTGTACAACTATATTTTATAAATTAGACCGACACTTTGTAGTGTCATATTTATTTATTTATTCGTAATTTCTATGTGTTGGTCTTCTTCCTCTTCATCTCCACCTCCCAACTCCAGCCTTTGGTTCAATTCCAAGGTACTTCTGATTCTTCTAGTAAACTCCTGTGGCTTTCTCTGTCTCTTAAACAGTTTCCGTTGGAACACTGGAAAAGATTTTTCTGGCAAAATCTATGAGCTTTATTATCAAAAGAATGAGAAGCAGTGCCCCTTCTGTTTGATGGCTCAATGGTGCAGATTTTGTTGGACAGACTTTTGTATTTGTTCCTTAGCCTGTTCTGCATCAAAAATTACTTTGATCCTCCAGGAAAGAATATTCTGAAGACAGCTGGATACAGCAGTTTGAATCTCACAAAAATCTCATTTTCCAATTGCTGGAATAAATTTGCTTCTATTCTGCCTGGTGTACAATGAATAATCACTTTCCACAAACACTCCACTGTCTCCATCTTTTAATACTTTGCCCTTCTGCCACCATTTTGTCAGGATCAGTTATTTCTTCTGGTAGGATTGCATCTTTACTAATACAGGTCTTGGCTGCTTTCTCGTGACAAGGTTTGGAACATAGACACAATATGCCCTTTCAATTAACAAACCCTGCTGTGGAACACCAGTCCAGTTATTTATTTGTGCCTTTTTAAAATTAATATGGTCAGTTTCTCTGGTACAGCAGAAATGCTCAGGTTTTCCCTTCATGCTCTCTCTTCTTTAACTCTGCCATTTTTTGAAACATCTCTTCTTGAACATCTCATACTCAGTCGGCAATTTCTTCATTTTGACCTCTGATTTTTGCAGTTTTATCAGCTCATCTGAATATCTGTTGAAAGTTTCCTCAGTTTTTCCTGCTTTTTGTTATTTGAGTTGATATGCTCCTTCAGTGTTTCATTTCTTTTAATCAGCTCAGAGCACATTTGACCTATTTTTTCATCTAGATTACTGGAAGCCATGTCTTGCACCAAAGCTGGAACTTAAACTGCTTTTGGATGAACAGTTGCAGGATTTCTCCCAGTCAGTGTCTTCTCTTCACTTTTCTAGTTGACTTTCTTTCAGGCTCTCTATGTTTCTTCTTTGCTAGCATCCAGGTACTGTACTTACTAGACAGCAATTAAATTTACTAAAACTGGCAGAGTTCCTGGCCCTTAACTGTTACCTTCTTTTTTTCACACTGGGAGAGCTGAAATTAACCTATTGATTAGTGTGCAGCCATCTTGGAAGTCCTCCTCAGAATATGTATCTTAACTGGATTTTTCTACAGTTATTCCATGTAATTAGTATTAATGATAAAATTGAATAATTTCCTCTGTTTTGCCCCAAGAAAATGAAATAAAATTGTTTTCTCTCCAACCTCTGTCATACATTTGTGCAGTAACCCTAACCAAGTCCCATGTTAACCCTGGATGTAAAATTACTTCTCCAACCCTGCTACTAAAACATTTAACCCCTCCTCCACAAGATAAAAAAAACTTTCACTTTGCTGCCATAGTCTTTAAAGGTTAACCCAAAACATCAGAAATGACAAATGTTTTCTTAGCCTACACAGACTACTTTTTTATGGATATTTCCTGCTGAGAATAGCGATTTTGCTACCACAAGCACTTTCTCACGGGTACTTTTATTCGCAGTTCCCAGCTAATTTACCCTTCCTTCCATAGTGGAAAGTCTGTTTCCAGTTTACTTTCTGGTGGGGTAATTTCCAGGTTCTGTGTGACACATTTGTTGCAAAGGTACACTTTTTAATGTGAATGCATCTTGCTATAACTACTGGTCTTCAGGTGGAATTAGTGTTGCTTATCCTAAACAAAGGCATCATCTGAAGCAACATCAAATATTTTACCACTCTGCTTTTTCTGCTTTGGTGGCACTGTGGTCATATTCAGCATCCCCAAGAACTCTATTCTTCCTTTAAGAAGAATATTCATCATACCTTCCTAGACTAGGGATGTTCTTAGTTGACGGACAACCCAGAAGACCTAAACCCATCTGCTAAAGCTGGATGAGAGGAATGGGTTAACTGTGAAGGTACATTATCCTGTATGATTCAATGGGGATTTTTTCTTTGACTGGGTACAGCTCTCCCATTCATTCATTGAACAGCCTATTTCCTTTCGTACTTATATTCAACTGACTTTCTTACCTGTTCCTGTTCTTGCAGTTCAGATTAGCCAGCACCATGTCACTGACATGTCTGTAATAATTTTGCAGCACTTCTTTCAGTTTTTATTTACATTACTTCCATACTATGGTATAGCTTACTCCATACATCTACAACAAAAACACAGGAATATACAGTGGGTTGAATAGCTGCAGCCATGTGTTTATTGGCAACTATCCTGACCAACTGAATCGAAGACAGTTATTCCAGAAGATGTCCGCAAGGCAGGAATTTCATGAAGGCTATTATCAGATGGATATATCTTAAACACTACAGATCAAGCAGCATAGTCAATATACAGTCCTGCAGCATTAACATAACTCCCACAACAATTTTTAAACATCTTTCTGCTGTGGCGATCCCTAACCAGGAAAAGCCGAAAGACATTAAATAATTTACATGATAAAATCAGTATACATACATTAATAGAAAGGAAAACAACCCATAGTAACATTTCATTATATTCATGTGATATACATATGTGTCTTCATTTTTACCAATTTTCACTCGTTCCAACATTACATGAATTGCTCAATTCATGTCATCCCTTAAACCTCACTTCAACACCTGAACATTGTATTATTCCCACTGATTAATTTTATTTCTACATAATTTTCTTCTCTTTTCAAAAGGTCTAGCATTCATTTATTTTATTTCTTTATAATATTCAATACTTCAGTTACAGTTGCTTTAGATTTTGATTTCTGTTTTTTAGTAGTCACTTTTTTGGCAGCTAATAGCATTAAACCTAGCAAGGCCTTACTATGTCTGGCAATGCAGATCCTGTGTCCCATCTCAAAAGAATCATTTCCTTGGTGGCAGCTATTTGCTCCCCCAACATTTCTGAAGAGTACTCTGTAGCGAATTTTTTAAATCTGCCACTCATTATATTCCCAATATAGGTTCAAACCTATTTCTACCTTGGCTGACTTACAATCTGCCAACATGAACTGCCAAGGTGGACAGCCCATAGGCAACCCTTTGGGGCCACATGCTCTGTGAGAGGCTTAGCTGGTAATTTATGAATGTTCTCCTCCTACCATTGTTTTTCCTTACCTTTCCTGCCTTCTGCCAAAGATAGGTGAAGGTGAAATCTCTCACTTTTCGCTAAACTCATCTCCAATCGATTTGAACCCTAAACCTAACCTAGATCATCTGGCCTCCAAGTCTGAGTAGAAAACATGCATACCTTCTGGTGACAGATGAACTCCATCCCCATGATACATGCCTGACCAATTCGTGCAACTATTTTAATGTAATTTTCTGTTGCCACAACACTTGGTTCAAAACTGTGCAAAGTTTGCCCTCCTTATCCTCTCTACATAAACATACCTTACAGTCAATTTCTATACCTAAAAATGAGGGTCTAGTAGTAAGCCTTTTGGCTTTTTAGCTGCCAGTAGGATCCCTAATTCTGTACTCACCTGGGTAAAACCATTGAATGACTTTAAATTCCTGCATGCTCCTTTGCCCCACATACAAAAAGTAATCTAAATAGTGTATTATATTGTCTTCACCTACCTTTGTTACTGTCTTGCAGTGCAGAAAGGTACTAAATTACTCAAATGTTGGAAAGGCAATGGAATAATTCATAGGTATGCATATAGTCATATAATACTGACCCTAAAATACCATGCCCAACCATCCTTGGTCTTCATGCAGAATTGGCAATAATCTAAAAGCTGACTCTGTCTGCTTTCTCCATCACTGTCCCTATGTCCATCTTCTGTACTTTTTAACTGCTTTGTCAAAAGACGAGTAGAACACTGATGTTTCACTGCCATTCATTGAGTCTTCTTCAGGGAATGACAGGTAATAAATAAGCCAGAATTTATCTAGTTGTTTCTTTTGAACCAGGCCAGTGGGTTATATTCTAAATTATTTTCTAGGTAATTGCTGAATTGGACATGCTATCCTGCCTGCTTTGACCTCCTTCTCCAATTTTGCCTGCAGTATATCCATTTTTCCCCTGGGTAATTTCAAATTACTTGTAATCTCACCCATTTTATCCCCTTTCACTCGCATTCTAAACCCTGAGTAAAACCATCTAGAATGGCCACCACCATGTCTGTATCTGGATAGCTTTGTAGGCACTCACTTAAAATGACCCCTCTTATTGTCATCGGGAGTGAATGCACGGTTGTCCCTTTGCACTTGGGGTGGCTAAGGTCCCCCTGAGATATGGAAGTCTGAAACAGACCCTTGTTGGATGATTCAGCTTTCCACATGCCAAGAAATGGTGAAAAAATGTGCATGAAAACAGTTTCAGGCACTGCTTGAAATTGTACTGAAAGCATCTCTCAGCATCCCCTTCACCTGTCCATGGTGGGCCCTCAGGGCCCCAATTAATTCAGTTCTCTGCACTGATTCTGGTTAGACTCATACCTTGTGTGGCTGGGTATCCCCAGTCTGTTGCCAGTGCCCCTCCACCTGTTTCCATCCAACATATCAGTCCAT
Source organism: Protopterus annectens (assembly GCF_019279795.1). Taxonomy (NCBI): domain Eukaryota; kingdom Metazoa; phylum Chordata; order Ceratodontiformes; family Protopteridae; genus Protopterus; species Protopterus annectens. The sequence goes on along the minus strand of NC_056746.1, from coordinate 947,346,738 downwards.
GGTCCATTGACTATGTGATACAGACCCGATCCACCTACTCCCCACTAACATTCTGCTGCTTAAGGAAATCTGTCTCATGTATTTGAGTCTCAAAAAGGCCAAATACTTCTGTCTCCACACTTTCCATTACTCTCCAATTGACCCTCCTCCCCAAACCAACCCATCTGGCCTGGCCTGTCCCTTTCTGACCCTATACTTATCCCCTTACCTCAACCCCTCCCTCCTTTTGGCCACTTCAGTCCAAACTGATCCTGCCACTGACAAATGGTGGTTGACTACAACCTGCTTGTCACTGTGTGTTACTTTTACTCTTAACCCCACCCCTTGGCAGTCTGCTATGCAAATTACTAATGTAGAGAATGCAGCAACAGATCAACATGCTTCTAGTCATGTATCAATCCCAACTGCAACAAGAAGTGCTAGTTGGCAGTTCACTACACACAATCTGATTCTGCACTGTTGCTGCATTCATTTAGCTTCCACTAGGAGTCAACAGCTCCATGAACCAGGCTGCTTCTGTAGTACCAGATGGACAAGTTCTGATCAGCTGCAGCCTTTTACACTTCCTGGACTAGCTCCCCCAGCATCCATATCCACTGCCAGTCTTGGGTCATATGTGTCACAGTAAGGGCTTTATCCCTCGCTACCACTGAGGTGGCACACAAGCAACAAAATATTTAACATATGAAACTACTAATGGCTGAGCAATTATTGAGCTTATGGGACTCCAGCTACAGCTGGTGGCATCTGTTTGAATGAATGGTACAGTGGTAATATTTGACTCGCCGTTGTATAAATAATCTTTGCACTTGATGCACAAATAATTCTAACTGATTGTTACTGCTATTCAGACTTGCTTTGATTTTGTACCATAGTGTTCAGAAGCAGCTGTATGCATACAGTCATTTTGTGTTTCGTTATCAGTATACATAATACAAAGGTGTTAGTATGCCATGGTGTGACTAATAGAGATGAAAAGTTTTTTTTTTCTTTGTTATACAATGGCATGTGACTATTGTCCAGATGCCTGTAAGTGATGAAGATGATCAGCATGGGGGAAGAGTGGATACATGTTGTAATGCATGTTGGTACATGTGACCTATCAGATGAAATAGCTGAGGTGATTGCAAATAGGATCACAAAGGTGGTAGAAACATGTCAAGGAGGAAGGGGGTTAGAGGTAGCCTTCTGAGAAGTATTTCTTATACCAGCAGCTAGCATACTGATGAAAGGAAAGGATATGGGAGTATGATAACTGGCTGCAGTAGCTGACAAGGGAGAAAGATGTAGGACTCAAAGGCCTAGTTACTATACTCGGTATCTTAAAGACTGCTAAGAGGTAACCTGTGTCTGGCATACAAGGTATCCTCTGATGCAATACTAATGGATTTACTATACATTATTAAGTTAAATGGCATCAGAAATAGTCTAGGGATCTAAAACTCTTCTGCAACATCAGCAGAATGGTTTGGAGGGACAGGTATATTTTGCAGAAGATACCACTGCTCTGGAACAGACTCCCCATCCACATAAAACAAAGTTAAACCCTGTCCAGATTCAAACAAAACTTGGATACATGGCTGTGGAACAGAAAATTTACCTCAGGACTGTCCCCTGTACTACTAATGTAGCAAGGCAGCTCTTAAATGCTTTATCTCATGCATGGGTCCCTCAAATTATCTATGGTTTGATCCCAGTTATTGTAATTAGGGGTAATATATAATTATCAACCATTAGATGGGTAAGACCAATCTGTAACTAAATACGATACATTATTTTGAGCACAAAAGGGAAATTGGTTAGGCTTAAAATGTCTCATGGGGGCAGCTAGCCTAATATTTACCTATGAACCTATAATACAAAACTGAGAAACTGGAAGCTCTTGTTTATTGAAATGGATAGTAAGATACAAGCAGCAAACATGTCTTAAGTCCCTTTAGTTTTATATATAGGTCAGGCATATTTTTATCATCCAAAGGAGATGATGAGGACAATAATTAATAAAGAGTCGAAGGAATTTATCTGGGAGGGGAGGGAAGAGGGGAAGAATTACGTGGGGTAAGTTGATCCTTCCAATAGAGCAAGATGATTTGGATTACCTGATTTGAATGGGTATTTCAGAGCTATACAGTTAAGGGTCATATACATAACACAAGTTTCAAAGTGGAAAGGATTATGATAAAGTGGGGGGGGTCAGAAAATAAGGAGAGAGTGGGAATTTGTATGTGGATCCTTAAGGAGAATAATACCAACCATACAAAATATTATATTCACAAAAACACATGCTTTTCCACAAACAAATTTTCTTTCGATGCTGGCCCCAATAAAGGCTATCCCTCCTGTTGTTCCCCTTTTCAGAGAAACATGGTTAGTCCAAACTTCCACTTGTTAAATGGCCAAAAATAAGGAATTTCACGAGTTTAGAGGCCAAATTTATTGTAACACAAAATAAATAATATAATTGGCTATAATATAATATAATATAATATAATATAATATAATATAATATAATATAATATAATACAATATACTATAATATAATAGAATAATATAACATATTTATGTTTATATACATTGTATATTTATATTTTTACAACTATACATGTCTAGTTCAGATGTTATGCTGCTATTGTCATATGGTGCTAGAGAAATATTTTGTAATTTTGTAATATTTATTACATCCTCATAAATGGAGATTTTACTTTAAACATGAAACATGATGTTTTTATATATGATGTTACATGACAATGACTTCAAATGTTTTAAAATGTTTTTTCCAAAGGTTTTATACATACTGTGAATGTAAAAGCATTGATTCAAATATTAGATAGTTTATATAGTTAATTATTTAATTGGACAACCAATGAGTGATTGATAATTATTTTAATGGGTAAAGCAAGCTGGAGGTTGATTCTGATGAAGTCTCCAGAGGGGAGATGAAAGCGCTTAATCCAGGTTCTTATGTGTTATTTTATTTTGTGTTACAATAAATTTGGCCTTTAAACTCATGGAATTCCTTATTTTTGACCATTTAACAAGTGGAAGTTTGGACTAACCAGGTTTCTCTGAAAAGGTGAACAGCAGGAGGGACAGCTTTTATTGTGGCCAGCATCGAAAGAAAATTAGTTTGTGGAAAAATATTATATTCATAAAGTAGCAGAAAGTATTCTAAGAACTAAACCAACACGAGAATGGAGAAAGGAAATTTTGTCAATAGGATGACTGAAAATAGGGTAGAGCTAAGTATATTTTCTGTGTTATTCTGTATTATAGAGCTAAATTGTCTGCTTGATATCTGTGTCTTACTGCTCTGCAAATCTATAGAAAACAGTATATATATTTTTTTATAATTTGCACATTCCTTACATCTGTGTTGAAACTGCCCCCACCCCCCTCATTTCCTGCCTTGTCTTTCAGCTGATATAATTTAGCTAGTGCTGTGTCTCCTTTTAATTAACAACCTGTATTCAAACTGGAACCTTAGTTTGAGAGACAGCCTTACAGAACTATATTCAAGTTTATAGAGCTAAGTATATTTTCTGTGTTATTCTGTATTATAGAGCTAAATTGTCTGCTTGATACTTGTGTCTTACTGCTCTGCAAATCTATAGAAAACAGTATATATATTTTTTTATAATTTGCACATTCCTTACATCTGTGTTGAAACTGCCACCACCCCCCTCATTTCCTGCCTTGTCTTTCAGCTGATATAATTTAGCTAGTGCTGTGTCTCCTTTTAATTAACAACCTGTATTCAAACTGGAACCTTAGTTTGAGAGACAGCCTTACAGAACTATCTTCAAGTTATAGAGCTGAGTATATTTTCTGTGTTATTCTGTATTATAGAGCTAAATTGTCTGCTTGATATCTGTGTCTTACTGCTCTGCAAATCTATAGAAAACAGTATATATATTTTTTATAATTTGCACATTCCTTACATCTGTGTTGAAACTGCCCCACCCCCCTCATTTCCTGCCTTGTCTTTCAGCTGATATAATTTAGCTAGTGCTGTGTCTCCTTTTAATTAACAACCTGTATTCAAACTGGAAGCTTAGTTTGAGAGACAGCCTTACAGAACTATATTCAAGTTTATAGAGCTAAGTATATTTTCTGTGTTATTCTGTATTATAGAGCTAAATTGTTTGCTTGATATCTTGTGTCTTACTGCTCTGCAAATCTATAGAAAACAGTATATATATTTTTTTATAATTTGCACATTCCTTACATCAGTGTTGAAACTGCCACCACCCCCCTCATTTCCTGCCTTGTCTTTCAGCTGATATAATTTAGCTAGTGCTGTGTCTCCTTTTAATTAACAACCTGTATTCAAACTGGAACCTTAGTTTGAGAGACAGCCTTACAGAACTATATTCAAGTTTATAGAGCTAAGTATATTTTCTGTGTTATTCTGTATTATAGAGCTAAATTGTCTGCTTGATATCTGTGTCTTACCGCTCTGCAAATCTATAGAAAACAGTATATATATTTTTTTATAATTTGCACATTCCTTACATCTGTGTTGAAACTGTTCCCCCACCCCCCCCTCCCTATTCTTGGTTGTAGTTTAAATTTGGTGGCTTTTGCAGTGCCCGCCCCACTGTAGATTTGATCTAAGACACTCCCCTAGGACATCTCTTTACCGCATTCTACCTAATAAACCCTTTCTGCACTTGCTTTTAGTCCTTTTTTTTTCAAACTGTGTGTGGACGAATATTGCTACATATTCAAGTGTGCCAGCTTGCACTGCATGAGAATTGTATTTACTACTGCTTTTGCTACTTTTCTAAAAAAAAAAAAAAAAAAAAAAAAAAAAATTTCTTCTGCTTTTACTGTACTTGTGTTTCTTCCTACTTTATTTTGCTTTTGCGTCATCTTAAACGTTCTCAATTGTATTTATTACTGCTTGGTGTAACTCATTCTAAGCCTTTTAGTTTAAACACTTGGGCTTCAGACCAGTTTTACATTGAGAGGGTTTGTGGTCTGCACTGTAGTGGCAGAACAGGCAGCTAAGTTGGGAACTGCTGATTGAGGGCTCAGTGTCTGTTATTCTAAAAGTGTATTAATTCTGGTTTAAGCACTTGGGCTTTCAGGCCAGTTATTTTACATTAAGAGGGTTCGTGGTCTGCACTCTTGTGGGAGGAGAGGCTGGACTCTGCCCTTCTGAGCTGGGAATTTCTGGTTAAAGGCTTATAGTGCATGTATATCTGAACTGCTTCTTACTGAAATTGGTACACCTTGTTTGCTGTAGCATAGACTAGATCCAGGCCTGCTGAATCTAGCTTTGTTTGTATAACTTGAGCACTAATCCAGGCATTATTTAAAGTATTCAGTTGTATTTATTACTGCTTGGTAGTAACTTGGTTAAAGTGTAGCTATCATTCTAAGTCTTTGGATTAAGCACTTGGGCTTCAGACCAGTTGTTCTACATTAGGAAGGTTTGTGGCATGCACTGTGGTGGCAGGACAGGTAGCTTTCATCCTTCTAAGTTGGGAACTGCTGATTGAGAGCTCAGTGTCTGTTATTCTTAAAGTGTATTAGCTCTGGTTTAAGCACTTGGGCTTCAGGCCAGTTATTTTACATTAAGAAGGTTCGTGGTCTGCACTTTTGTGGGAGGAGAGGCTGGACTCTGCCCTTCTGAGCTGGGAATTTCTGGTTAAAGGTTTATAGTGCCTGAATATTTGAACTGTATCTTACTGAAATTGGTACACCTTGTTTGCTGTAGCATAGACTAGATCCAGGCCTGCTGAATCTAGCTTTGTTTGTATGCTTGTTATTTCCTGGAACGCTAATTCCACCTAAAACGGCTTCTCAGCTTCTGTGGATCCCTAGTGATATCTGCATTGCTTACTGCACTTATTTCCTTGCTTTGCTTGAAAGAAAGTTACTGTTTGTCGTTTTTGCATTTAAGTTACCTGTAACACATTGCACTTGTTACCTGGCACTTGCTCACTAAAGCAATTATAAGTCAGCACTAAAAATTAAAAGCACTACACCCTCGCTCCCCATTTGCCCTTGTTTTCAATTATAAAGGAATTCCCAATATTATTCTAGCATGTCCAAAGGTCAGTTGTCAATCTCCTCTCTGGTCCAGCTGGTGAATATGGGAATCTTGAGGCAATGTTACAACTGCCTCATGTACACAGACAACCCTCTCCTCCTCCCAACAAATTCCAACACATGTGAGAGATGCAACCATATAGCCAAACTGGAGGCTAAGCTCTCTCAACTCAGTACTGGCAAAACCAGTCAGGAGGAGAAGGAAACCACACTCACTACAATTCCAGTCTCACATAGACCTATCACGACAGCAAACCAAACACATAATCACACAAAAACATACTGAGGCTCTAAATAAAGATCTGCCTAAGCAGCAGAGACCTCCAAAGCAGACACCCAAGCAACCGCTACCCCAAAAAAAACACGTGCAACACATATCTCACAAAGCCAGTGTGACGAACAGTCACAGCCCTTAAGGCTAAACAACACACCTGATACACTTGTAATAGGTGACTCTATCGTCAGGCACACTGACGTCCCGCTCACCAGGCTGAACAAGGAGAAGGTCACGGTGAGCAGCCTGTCTGGCGCTAGGATCCGCCACATAACACAAGCACTCAGGTCACTCCAAGGCAAGTACAAATATGACTCAGTCATTGTCCATGCTGGTGTGAATGACCTGAGACGTACCTCCCTGGACTACATGAAAAGAGACATAGAGGAGCTCTCTGAGCATGTAGCCCAGGCTGGTATGACCCTGACCTTGAGTAGCATCTTACCCTCACCAAGAATGATGCCACAGTATGAAGACAAGATGATCAATTTCAACAATTGGCTTAAGTATTGGTGTCATTCAAAGGGGATCCAATGCCTATCAGCTTGGGATGATATGCACAACAAGCCACGATGCTTTGCTAGGGACGGCTTGCACCTGTCACCCCTGGGCTTTCGGATATTGGCAAAGGCTCTTGCTACCCCATAGTGCCTTTTTTAGGCAAGGCTCAAAAGACAAACCCACCTCCATAGGTATCACAAGGGATAAGAAACTAAGAGTAATGCTACTCAACGCTAGAAGTCTAAACCTCAAGATGCACGCACTCGAAACTCTCCTTAGCATGGAGAACATCGATATCTGTGCAGTAACAGAAACCTGGTTCAGGGGTCCCGAGAGCACCCCAGCACTACCAGGTTATACCTCATACCATGCTTTTCGGCCCCAAAACTTGGACCGAACCACAAAAGGAGGGGAAGTATCGATATTCATCAAAGATACCCACACGTCCAGGTTGGTGGCAAAGCACGAAGCATCAGAGACTATCCATGTGCAACTAACAGTGGGTAAAACTGCCTTCCAGTTTATAGCCTGCTACAGACCACCCTCCCAAACCCAGGAACCCCACTCGGCCTTCCTGAGAACACTGGAAAATATGAAGGTCTCTCCGAACACCATTATATTGGGTGACTTCAACTACCCAAACATAGATTGGGAGCATTAGTCTAGCTCCAACACCCTTGCCCAAAGGTTCCTAGAATTCATAAACTCAAATGCTATGGAACAACTTGTTACCACTCCCACAAGAGGGGAAAACATACTGGACCTGATCATCACCAACATGGGGACTCTATGCTCCAGACCAGAAGTGTATCCCTCACTGGTAAGATCAGACCATAAACTGATCTGACTGGATATTCACATCCTGACCCCACCCCCTGCCCAGAAAACCACAGTGAAAAACTTCTCTAAAGCAAATTTCACACTCCTCAAAACCGAGGTGGAATCCTTCAAAGCCCCCGGGCCTGTGGAAAATACGGCCCAGACCGCAGAATCCTTTATAAATGCATTCTATGAACACCTTCAGGACTGCATGGATCATGCAATCCCATATAAAACCAAGACCCAATCCTCCAAAGGCAGACGACCTGTCTGGTGGACCCCAGCCATAAACAAACTATACAATAGAAGGAGGAAGCTACTACATGATAGAGCAAAATCCCAAAAGGGAAGGCATCTCTGATCAGTATTAGCAAAAACTAAGGGCACTCATAAAATCGTCAAAGGCCAGCTTCGAGAGAAAAATTGCACAGGACACTAAGGATAATCACAAGGCTTTCTTTAGTTATGTTAGGAACCTGGGTGGGAATTCCCAGATATGCTCAGAATTAGTCCAAAATGGCAAAAATACACTGATCCCACAGACATTGCCAACATCCTAGCTGACAGGTTCAGCGCAAACTCCCCTCCCCACCAAAAGGGCAAATATCTATCCCAGCAGAGTGCTGCCCCTGACATCTCAGATGCTCAGGTGGGAGCCGCCTCTCCAAAGCAAAAACACAGCATCAATGGGACCAGACGGTGTCCCAGGCTGCGTCCTACATGAACTCCAAGAAGAGCTAAACCCAAACATAAAACTACTGTTCAATCTCAGCCTTACTACAGGATATGTACCCAAAGAGTGGCGTACAGCAACAGTGGTCCCTCTCCACAAAGGTGGTGCCTCAACGGACCCTGGAAACTATCGCCCCATAAGCCTGACTAGCTTGGTCTGCAAAGCTATGGAAAGGATCATCATGGACCTCATAAATAAAGATATTGGGGACCTACAGACACTGGATCCTACCCAGTTTGGCTTTGTTAATGGCAGATCCTGCCTCTTAAACCTGGTTGACTTCTTTGAAACAGTCACCAAGGCCATTGACGAAGGGAAGGTGGTCCACACAGCCTATCTGGACCTCGCAAAAGCCTTCGATACAATACCCCACTCGGGCATTATAGATAAGCTCCCCAGCTTAAATATAAACCCCTATGTCACTAGATGGATTGCAAACTGGCTCAAGGACAGAACCCACATGGTTAGAATTGCTGGAGCCATGTCAGACTCCAAACCAGTTACAAGTGGCGTCCCACAAGGCTCAGTCCTGGGACCTCTCTTGTTTGGTATATATTTCTCGGAGGTACAGGTCAACACGGAAGGACTGTGGCTGACCAAGTTCGCAGATGACTGCAAACTGGGCGCCATAATCAACTCTCCAGCCGACACAAGCATCCTCTAAAAGGGCCTCATAGAAACAGACAACTGGTGCCAGAGCCATGGCCTCAAGCTAAACGCCAAAAAGTGTATAGTCATCCCCTTTGGCAAAAACAAAGTGCCCACAAATTACCACATAGGTGGTAATCCATTAAGTACAGAAGAAGTAATTAGGGACCTGGGGACCCAAGTTGATAGCAATCTCTCATTTGACAACCACGTGGCCAAAGTGGTTAGAAAAACATTTTATATAGCCCACCTAATCATGAAGGGATTCACATCTAGATTAGGGGAGGTCATTGTGCCTCTTTACTCATCCCTCTTCAGGCCCATAATTGAGTACAATGCCCATTTTGGGATGTACCTTACCAAACACCTGCAGCAACTGGAAAGACCCCAAAAGTACCTCACCAAGAGGATCAAAGGGCTCAAACAGATGCCATATGCTGCCCGGTTAAAGAAACTCCAGCTCTACTCAGTGGCATACCGCCTGCTCAGAGGTGACCTGTGCCTGACGTATAAGGCCATGTCCAACCCGGAATTAAGGGACATGCTGCACCTCAAAAAATCCAAATCCCATCGAGCCACACGCTCGAGAGACTTAAACCTCAGCACTGAAATAAATAGGACATGTTGGAGGGACAGATTCATAACCCAGAGGCTCCCTTCACTCTGGAATAAAATCCCAGTCCAGGTTAGGCAGAGTCCCTCATTGACTCTTTTCAAGAGGAATCTTGATGAGTGGATGGGAGATTGTAGGTTTACCCCGGGTATCACTTCTGTGTCACTGTTAGACAGAGGCACAGTATACTAACCTCGAAAAAGGGCATAGCAAAATTAATTTAAAATGGGTGGCGAAAGCCAAACATACTCTGGCTAGGCTTATAAATGCCCTAGGGCAGATAGCCTAGTATGAACGTATGAACGTATGAACGTATAAAATAGGCAAGAGGGGTCTGGAATTTGCTGGAGAAAACTTTCAAAGGAACTAATGTATTGGAAGCAAATAATCAGACATAGAAAGGTAACAGAATGGGATGGGGCCAAGGAGAAGTTTGGATGGCAGGCTATAGATTGTCTTCACTACCTGACATTAATATCACAGTATAGACCAAAAGAAAGAGATAAGGGAATTGCACGTGAAAGGCCTACTCTGGTAGAGTGTTTTGTCAAATCTAGAACAGAAGTTGCTGTTATAAAAGGGATAATCGGTAGGTCATATAAAATATTGCATGATAACTATTAGAATCAATCAGAAGAGGTAAAAAAGACTGGAAAGAGAGAATGGAAAAGCAGTTTACAAGGGGAACAGTGGGAGGACATATGCATGGCTCCCAAGTATGCAACAAAATCAAGAACATTTAGGAGTTTTGTTTGGAAGTGTTTGCATAGGTATTTTTATACTGAAAGCAGACTTCAAAGAATTATTCCTTGGGTAGATCTCAAATGTTGGAGGTGTGATGGGGTAGAAAGAGAAAGCTAGGAACATATGTTTTACTGGTGTAATGAGTTGGCAGATTTTAACAATTCCCTAAACAGTACTCTGTCAGAAACACTGGATGAGCAAATGGCTGTAATTAATGAAATTATTCTTTTGAGCAGGGACACAGGATCTGAACTGCCTAAGCATTTAAAGCCTTGTTAAGTATAATTCTGTTCACTGCCAAAAAAAAGCAATTATAGAAAATGGAAATCAAAGTCTAAATAAACTGTATTTGAAGTATTGAATATTGTAAAATAGATAAAAGAACTGGAGGGGGATCTTTAGAAAAGGAAAGGAGCAAATTGCATAGCATAAATGGAAATTGTGGGAACAATACATGCAGAATAATGTTCACAAGGAGGAAGTCTGAAGAATGGGTGGAATTGAGCAATTTATGTAATGTTATATAGAAGGAATGCATATGTGGTGTAAAATGTATGTAACTGATAAAAACAAAAAAAAAACATTTTTCACAGACTATGTAAGTCCAGTTTACAAAATTCTGCCACTACCAGCAAATAATAACTCTCAGTACTGGTTTTACATCTTAAAAAACAAGATGTGATGATCAGGGGTGACAGTCTCACAATCTGCACCACTGGTGACTGATTAGTATGTGAGGGACAGTTGGTCTTAACAGTATATGGCAATTGCATACATCTGCCTCAGGTTATGACAAATACTTGAAACATCCAAACAAAGCACACACTGATTAGCTACAAAGCAGAGTTACAATTGCTGGCTTTCCAGGATTTCTTCTACCTTGGTCTCAGCCTAGTGCCCTCCTGTGCTGTCTTGCCAAAAGTAACTGAAACGTGGCCTACATAAATTTGCAAAACATGCACACACACACACACACACACACACACACACACACACACACACACACACACACACACAAAATATTTCCCAAGAAAGGCTAATGATATGTTTTGAATGGTGCTGCCCCTTTTCAAGCCTTTACTGTAATATGCTTTAACCAGCTAGACCAGTCTAGCACACCAAGAAGCAGTAACTGTATACTCTTTAAATAAGCCAGCTATAATATAATCATGTAATAGCTGTAGCTGAAGCAGTTACTTTTCAAAACATGGATGCCAACAGTTAATAAATCATCCTATTTAGAGATTACCCTTACATATTAATAAATAACCCACAGCCATAGTCTTTCGAAATTGAATAATAAAACTCTACTTTAAATTAATAAAATTAAGCAATGCACTTTGTAAGATTAAGGGTGGTATTCATAGTCATTACACAAAAGTGTTAAGGCTATCTGCACTGTCTGAGAATGAGTGCAGTAGAGCCATAGGCCACTTACGCTAATGCATGATAGCCAAGAATGAGTATAAGGAAGTTAAGTCATAATGAGATACAAATGAGAAATTATTTAAAATGGTGTATGGCAATGAAGCCTTCTCCCACCTACTTACAATTCATAATCAATCTTTCATACTTTTCCGCACCATCTGCATATTTGTTATAAATCACACACTACCTGGCATCTCTTCCATCTACTTTGCAAGCCTCAATAATGCTGCCACTTGCTGCTGGCCTTGCGATTTCCATGTATGAACTGCTTGTCTTGGCCGAGCCAAAACAGCTTATGCCCAATGGTGCTCGATGGCCAAGAAGGCGGTGACATTGGCAGAGGATATCTCACTATAATTTTGAAAATCAGGAGATACTTGATAGGTTCAGAGTGGACATGGATATTGTAAGAGTCCTAGTGAGTATGTATGGCCCCCACAGGGCACTACAGGCACTACAGGGATGTGTGGGCTTCCTATCGCTGTTGATACAAAAGTATGTTTAGCCCTCACTATACTTGCCACGATGACCTTCCAGAGGCAGACTGGGGAAAACCTGGCTTTATCACAGGTTCTGACTCAAGGATACTACAGCAGTCTTTGAATGTCCTCTTGGAACATTTAGGGCAGCACATCTTTTTCCTGGAGTCTCCTCAGAACTGAAACTGGACTATGCATGCCTTTCATGAGTGGCAAATTTCCTGAGGTGCTCAGTGCAATAGACTGCACCCATGTTGCAATTAGGGCCCATCTGGTCCACAAGAGAAGTGGTACCACAATAGGAAGGGCTACCATTCCATCAGTTGCCAGGTAGTGTGTGATGCATGGGGGTTTATCACCATCTCTGCCCATCATTCTGGCAGTTCAAATGATTCCCATTACTGGGCACACTAACACATTCTACTGCCTCTTCCTGCATGGTAGAATGCCCAGTGGTCATCTTGTTGGTAAGTGGATTTTTTTTCTTTTTCATTCAAGTGGTTATTCAAAGTAAAATGAATTGCAGAATACTAAATCACTTTTCTTTTATTTGCCACCCCTTCTCTCTTTTTTTCTTTTTTTTAGGTGATGCTGGATATCCACTGGAACCATGGCTCATGACACCAGTTAGAAATCCTAGTGGAGCTGCAGAAGGCAACTTCAATACAGCCCTGTCCCAGACCTGCATTGTCATGAAAGGGTCTTTGGCCTCTTGAAGTAATTCTAGGTGCCTGGATATGTCTAGGAGTGCTCTTCAGTATGACCCAGCTAGTGCATGCAGGATGTTTACCGTGTGCAACATTCTGCACAACATGATCATGCACAGCAAAGTGACCTATGCTGTCACTACAGCTCCCAGTTCCAGTCCTTCTACTGCTAATGGTGGTCAGCCTGCAGTAGTAGGAAGGGACCCCATGTAGCCGGCTTGTGTACAGCATACAGCTATACAGGTAAAGAAATGCCATCTAGTCCAGAACTATGAACCATAATATTCGGGTTAGTGTTTCCTTTTTTGTAAAAAACACATAGAGTATAATTGATGCATGTGGAGACATCTGTGGGTTATGCTGTGTGGTCACTGTTCATCAGACGTTCCTTATCTTTAAATAATTTTATTTATTTATTTATTTTTGGAACACATACTCATATTATTGTTGGTAAAAGTCATGCCTGAATATTCACTCACTCCTGTTCAATGGTGTTATAAGGCATTATATAAACAATAATCACATTTTTAACTGTTTTGCATAATAGATTTTGCTGAGGTGATTTTACCTACGTATGTACATACTAAATATCCTGAAGTGGTACAATTAGTAAAACAGTTATATTTCAATATTTAAATTGTTCACACCTTGCAATTGAATGAAAATGTACCATATTGTTTATATTATGCAATGTTTCCTCAGTTTGAACTATGTTGTTTGTTGAGGTACTACACATCAGATTATTTCATTGTCATACACAATAATTTGTAGCTTCAGAGACCAAAAAAATCATCATTTGTGCAGTGGTGAGGGTGAAGTGGCAGCAGTGTTTGTTTGCATGGCAGAATACTCATTTTAATCTTAATTTTCTTATTAATTTTCCCAGAACAGTTGTTGATTACTACTTTTAAATTGTAGGCAATTGACAGCTATAACAATGATAACGAATGGAGCATTAATAATGTTAATAACACTGCATTCTTATGTTATGACATACAGCTTTCTTTCCATAGTTCCATGATGTTTTAAGCAGAACCATTACAGGAATGAAATGCATACAGTTGAAAAGTGCCCAAAGTGTCCAGAGCTCCCACAACTTTTTTTGTTTACTTTTTTAATAAGTTATTTGTCTTTGAGTTAAACATTGTCATATGTGTGTATGTGTGTGTGGAGATCAAATGGTAAGTGACATAAATGTCACAATTAATCACAGTAAGTCAAGGTAAACTGTGTTATACACATCTAATACAAGTAGGCTAGATAATGGCACAAGAGATTTTGAAGAAGGGCTGTCATGACAGCTGGATGATAAGTTGGTTTGATATCATGACCTACTTCATTCAGTGTTCCTACAGACACTAATCTGATAGTGCTGCATGACCGGGACCTCAAATGAGAGGCTCTGCTACAAAAATTAATGCTGACATGGCCTGCATGAAATCTGTTGTGCTTCTATCCCAACTAATTGCAACTTTCTTGAGAAGCACTTGTAGTCACATGAGATCTACCCACACGTCAGGACAATACTCCATCCTCTTCCCCTTCCAAGACTGACTCCTTCTTGAGTCTAGTACATCTTAACTAGTCTACAAATAGAGGAGGCCACAGATGCTTGGTGTGCCACCATACTATGCATTAGTGTGATCGTGGCACTATCCCTACTCTCTGTCATTTCCATGCAGTGTTGAAAATCCTCATGTATGCCATGAAGAATTCTAACCATTTAAAGCTCTCTGTGGCAGTGTTTTAAGCCCAATGTCACTGCACATTTACTGCTGGGCAGCCACTGCTTTATGTGTTTCCTGGGATAGCTTAATATATTTCTGCACATTCCCCTTTGTAAAGCTGTCATTGTGAACACTGTAACTTCTGAATTTCTGCCATGATCCTGAGTGTGTTTGTCTGACTTGGAGATACTGGTGCCTGGGTTTTCTTCCTGTACAAGTGTGACTGTGCTTAAGATACACTGTCACTTCCTCTAGAGTTACTAACAAGTTGTGTGAGGTCCTGACATTAAACTTGGGGACTGCTTGCCACTTTCTTCAGGGTATCTCATAAATATAACTATACTATTATTAGCATCATCATCATCATCATCATCTTTAACAGCTATTCTGCTGCTGATATCCTCCAAAGGTATTGATATAATGGAACTGTTTGTTTCTATTGCTGAATCTGTAAAAATATCTGAAAACATTACCAATAAAGAAGTAGCACACTATACTATATGCTGAGTAAGGGGGTGTTGGGAACACTTACCATGCACACTGCTTTTATTGTTATTCTGTGCATATGTGGAAGGTTCAACTGTTAATAGTAATTGTTATATACCTAATGTAATAATTCATATCTGCATTCAACTCTCTATATAAGTATATATTTCTGTTTTTAAACCAACCTTCCTGAGCAGATGGTCATTTCTGCTGCAGATGTTGCTGATAGCTAGTGTCAGCACTACCTCTAATTATTCCACTCCCATCATCTTCTGTGTCATAGTCATCCCCAAGAATGGAGAGGAGGTACTCTTCATCTGGTCTTAATGGGTTAAGTGTTAGAGGCCCCTCCAAGTATTGGTAAGGGTAATTGCATTTGGCCTCAACTTGGCTCTAGTATGCCCTACAATATCATTTGCCCTCCTCTTGTACTGTGTTATTGTCCAGTCCCTTCCATCAACTGTATTAATGTCCATTACAACTTTATTTCAGGCTTTTGAACTCTCAGCTTGTTTGGGTCCCCCTTTACCATGCCAACATTTGCCATATGTCTTAAGTGCTGCCATGGGGGTGCAGTTTTCCTCATGGCTGAAGTGGGCCTTTCTCTGCATTGATCCTTTGCTTTGCATCATCATTGTGCACAAAAAAATACTTCACAATCATACAAAAAAAAATCTTTTGATGTAGCCATCAGTCAAACAACACAGCAATGAAAGAATGCCTGACCATACCTCTCAACCTTGCAGCACAAGAAATCTGGACAAAGACAGAAATAATGGGGGGATAAAGGCCCAAAATAGGGACAGATTTTAAATGTTGTTCCTATAAATTTAGAAAGCTGCAGAATGACATATTTTATATATTTTCTGAAGGATATGAAGTCTGGAACTCAAATGTCTGGCATGATTAAGTATTATTTAATAACTTCAATCCTCAATAATTTTAATAACTTGCCAGAAAACCATAAATTATATCAGGAACAGACCAAAAATAAGAGGTAAAAATCTTGACATTCTGTAAAAATCTGGACAGTAGAAAGGTAAGTGCCTGACATCCTCAGAAAAAAAGATGGTGACATAAACCCCTTAATTATATAAACATACAGAGTTTCAGTTCAGCCAAGTAAAGTTGTACTGAAGTAATAGTGGCACTATCACAAATACATTCTCTATATAAGGCAAGCAGTTCGTTAACAGATTCATCCTTCCCCCAGCCCCTACTACTTTCTTGTAATCATAACACTTCCATTTTTCATTCATTAGTGACACTCAGAAGTCTCCAACCAAAACACACGTATGTTAAGCCAACAGAACGTACTTGCCACTGCAGTAGTTTTCAATTACATCATTGCATTTCTACCATGTATGCACAAGCACTAAATGACACTAAAATAAATTATTTTTTTGGTGATCACTGATCATTTCCAAGGCTGCTGTAATGATTTTCAATTTACAATTGACAGCTTTAGCGTATTCACTAAAGTCATTGTTATATGCCCATCATATCAGTAAAACAATTATTTCTTGAACTGAACTCAGTAATCTTATATCATTTTGAACTTTTAATTTGAAATATTTCTATTATTTTTTTCTTACCTTAGAAAGTCTGTGGTTTCCTGAGTCGGGTTCCTATTAGAACGACGAAAACGCATTTTGTCAAATGCGTTTTCACTGACACCTAAAGAACAAACAGGCAAAACAGCGAAGCAGCTGTTCAGCGAATTCTTTCCCTGGGAAAGAAGTCACTTGACTGCTTCGTTGTTTTGCCGTGTTCTGCACTGTAGTGTGGTCTCAAGGATTCCCTTATCTGGTATAGCTCCTGAGCATGAATGTGCAACAGTTACTGACCTTAGGGTTAGGGTTCGGGTTAAGGTAAGTGCATATGTATGAAAGTGTTTACTTTTTTGTTGTTTGTGTTAGATGTATGGTTGAGTTAAGTGCATATGTGTTTTAAGCTGTTTACTTTTGTTTTGGGGGGTAGAATTAGGGTTAAGGTAAGTATGTATGTGTTTGGAACTGTTTACGTAAATGTGCAACAGTTACTGACCTTAGGGTTAGGGTGCGGGTTAAGGTAAGTGCATATGTTTTAAAATGTTTACTTTTTTTTTTGCGTTAGATGTATGGTTGAGTTACGTGCATATGTGTTTTCAGCTGTTTACTTTTTTGGGGGGGTAGAATTAGGGTTAAGGTACGTGTGTATGCGTGTGTGTGGAACTGTTTACTGTTTTTTTGTTGTTTTTGATTGGAACAGCGATTTCTTTCCATAGGAAAGAAATCGCTGTTCTGAGGTGCCGATATTTTCAGCTTTTGCTGAAAAAGGGTCGATGAAACATCGTTCGCTGTTTTAATCATTCAATGTTTTAATATAGACCCCCTGAGTCATTTACTGCCTAACTCAAGTAATTTCAAGTTAATATGGCAGTGTTAAACTTATTCATGTAAGTTCAGGGTAATCTATATATTTTGTAAGCAAATTAGGCCCTTTTACTTTTATCTGTATGAATCACAGTAATATGTGAATGTGTACAGTAACTTATGCACACAGTTAGGTTTCATATACCTGTGAACACAATCTTAGGTTCATGTGAATGAGCTGGAGATGGCGGCAGAGTCTGCAGCATTCCTCAGCAGTCCCCAGCATGCTGCAGGAATTCATGGATAGGCTCAGTCATACTCAAAGGTGATCATGTTTAGAAAAGGCAAAATGGAGTCATGTTCAACCATGAAGAATAATCCCAGCCAGTTTTACATCATGTGGCACACATTATCACCTGAAAGTACTCAACATTTGCTAAAAGTTGGTTTTCATACACACAGGAATATTTATTTCTGCAAAAATGAATTACCACCTCAAAAAAAAACATTAATGTATTAATGACATTTAGGTGTAATACTTTAAAAAGGTAGCAAAGTCAAGATACTGCAATATTAGCAATTGTAAATAAGATGAAACAATTATGACTTCATTAATGACTTTTATTGACCATATAAAATGAAATGTGTGTGTCTTCCTTAATAAAGAATATATAGGTGAAAAAGCATTTTTGGTAAAACCAAACTTGCCAATAATAACAGTACCTGGTCTAATGACCCTGCATGGGTGCCAGAACCATAAGGAGAGTGGGGCAGGACCCCCCCCCCTCCATTTTCAACAGACTGCCCATTAAGCCCTGAAGCTGCCACTAGAGTAACAATTACAAAAAAAATAATATTTTACATTGGTGTTTCTAAGGTAACCTCAAGATCAGGCAGTCAAAAAAAAAGATTTGAGTGATAAATCATCCTTTTCTAGTTGCCTGAGCTCGCAATTGCCGTGGAAAAGTCTATGTGAGTGTTTCAGTGGCATACTGGTCAGCTTTTTTCATCAAGAATTTTGGACAAGGCCAAAAACAATAGGAATTAAAGCTCAAAACCAAGGGCACTTTTTAAACATTACCTATTCATTTAAAATTTTAATAGAACAGGTTTTGCATCAATATGCATTTTCTGAATACTAGAATTATGAATCTGTATACCTTTCAACTTTTGCTTAAGAATTCTAGACAAAGCCAAAAATAATGAGGGAGGTGATAAAGGGTCAAAATCAGAGACAGACTTTAAATATTGATCTTATAAATTTAGAAAGTTATTAGAATAACAGATTTTGCATTAGTGTGCACTCTCTGAAGGATATGAAGTCTCAGAATCCGATATCAAATTATTTAGTGGGCACAGTTCTCAATAATTTGCCACATGTTTTATGAAGAACAGCCCAAAAATAATAAGCAATAATCTGGACATTCTGTGAAATTCTGGAGAGTTCAAAGGTATGATCCTGACTGATTTACCAGAAAATCATTTTACAGGGGACAGGGCAAAAATATGAGGCAAAATCAGATATGTTTTGCAAAATTCTGAATAGTTTATTTATTGATTGCTGATAAGCGGAATGTCAATTGACCCTTTTCAGCCACGATCCGGGAATAACAGCAGTAAAAATTACATTGACAAACATATTTCATACAGTTAAGAAGTATGTTTAATGTTCATAAGTTGGCACAGACCTGTGTGTTTATTGCCTTTCATCTACTAAGTACCAGGATAGGCTTTGGCTGTCCTGTCTATTAGCTTGTTTTAACCAGAATGACTTCCAGTGTAGTAACCGTTTTGCCGGAACCATAAGGTGGGGGGGTGACAGCCCCCCATTTTCAACAGACTACCCAATATGTCCTGAAACTTCCACCAGAGTAGCAATTAGCAAAAAAAAATTTACATTGGTGTTTCTGGAGCAACCTCAAGGTCAGGCAGTCAAAAAAAGATGGTTTGAGTGATAAATCATCTTTTTCTAGTTGCCTAAGCTCACAATTGCCATAGAAAAGCCTATGTGAGTGTTTCAGCGGCACACTGATCAGCTTTTTTCATCAAGCATTTTGGACAAAGAAATGGGAATGAAGGCTCAAAATCAGGGGCACTTTTTAAACATTACCTATTCATTTAAAATTTTAATAGAACAGGTTTTGCATCAACATGCATTTTCTGAATACTAGAAGTATGAATCTGTATACCTTTCAACATTTGCTTAAGAATTCTAGACAAAGCCAAAAATAATGAGGCAGGGGATAAAGGGTCAAAAGCAGGGATAGATTTTAAATATTGCTCTTATAAACTTAGAAAGTTATTAGAATAACAGATTTTGCATTAGTGTGCACTCTCCGATGGATATGAAGTCTCAGAATCCGATATCAAATTATTTAGTGGGTACAGTTCTCAATGATTTGCCACATGTTCTATGAAGAACAGACCAAAAATAATAAGCAATAATTTGGACATTCTGCGACATTCTGGAGAGTTCAGAGGTATGATCCTGACTGATTTACCAGAAAATCAAACATTTTACAGGGGACAAAATAAAAAATAAATAAAATAAAATCGGAGATCTTTTGGAACATTCTGAACAGTTTATTTATTGATTGCTGATAAGTGGAATGTCAATTGACCCTTTTTAGCCACAATCCAGGATCAACAGCAGTAAAAATTACAATGATGAACATACTTCATACAGTTAACAGGTATGCTTAATGTCCATAAGTTGGTGCAGACCTGTGTGTTTATTGCCTTTCATCTACTAAGTACCAGGATAGGCTTTGGCTGTCCTGTCTATTAGCCCGTTTTAACCAGACTGACTTCCAATGTAGTAATCATTTTGCTGTATTTAATTATTCATTTGTTGTCTTACACCCACTTTATGCTATTCATGATCATTATGGGGGTAAGCAGAGATTTCCTGACAAGCTATGGGAGTAAGCCATAAAAGCAGTTTAGATTCATAGACATTGGCATTCCAAGACCAACAAATCATATGACCATTCACAGTTTACCAGTATCCTCACTCAAGCAGCACCTCTTGTCTCCAGGAGGGCCATACAAGTAAAACTCAGAGTAAATGTATAGATACCCATCCAGGTACTAGTTTTTGTTTAAAGTAAGATAGTGAATTATACTGCTGAACATGAAGGGGGCGTTTATTTTTATTTTATTTTATATTTGTTGACCGGGATAGTCTGACTGGATGCATGTCCATTTTCAGCGGAGGCCCAGGGAGAAAAGCTCCAAGGGTAAGCAGATACAGCATTACATAATACCATCATTACATATTACAAACAGACTATTTACAGAGATTACATAAGTAAGCAAATTAAACAAGTTCCACAGGTTACAGTTAATCCTGAGCTCAAGTCAGGATTAAATTAAATTACACAGTAAACTGGTTAGTAGATTTTTATACATTCTAGAGAGAGTTAGAAAGGCTTGATACATTGACATAGCCAGTTAAGTGACAAATGTTGTTTGAGTCTAGTTTTAAATTAACCAAAGGTGGAAAGTAAGGTAATATCAGCTGGAAGAGAGTTCCAGGATCTACTTACAGAGTTTGCAAAGAGAGAATCACCGGCTGTGTTATTAATTTTGCTAGTCTGAATTAGTAGTTTGTTAGAGGATCAAAGTGGTCTAGGATTGTTATAGGGGTGATATTATTTTTAAGTGCAGGAGTATTGTCCGGATTATAGAGGATTTTATAGGCCATAATCAGTTGGTTATACTGGATTAGGCTGGGTAGTTCAAGCCACCCAAGCTGATTTAGATTGATGCAATGATGTGTCCTAAAAGGCAGCCCAGTGGCAAACCAGGCAATGTGGTTGTAGCAAATTGAGAGTTTGTTAAGGACAGTCTTGTTTAAATTTGAGAGTAGAGGGGATGCATACAGAAGGGTTGAAAGAAGGTGAGAGCGAGCTATGGCAATTTTAGCTGGAGTGGTTAGGAAGGCTTTTATTCTGTAAAGTGACCATAGTTTTTTATTGATGGTTTTGATAGTTTGAATCCAAAATGAGAGAAGTAACAGGACACTGCCAAGACGAAGCCAGTGATAGTTTGGTTAACAGGTCAAATTTTAGATTATTGTCTATGATGACACCTAATAGTTTTGTAGAGGGATCAGGGGAGATTATTGTGCCATCATTTGATTTTATGGTAAAGGTGAAAGTGGTAGACCTACGTGTTGGTGAAAATAACAGCATTTTAGTTTTTTTGGGATTTAGGATCAGACGATGTTCAGAAAGCCAGTTTTCTATCGTGTTAAAGGTGGTCTGGGTAGCTGATCATAACTCTACTGGAGATGTGGCTGAGCAAATCAGAGTAGAGTCATCAGCATATTGGATACAGCTGACTTTTGGGATGACAGTATAAAGGTCGTTAATGAAGATGGAGAACAGCAAGAGCCCTAGTATAGAGCCTTGTGGTACTCCAAGGGTGTTAGGTAGAAGGTTAGAGAGTTTGTTCTGCCAGAGGACAGCCTGCTGTCAACCATTCAGGTAGGATTGAAACCATTAAAGGGCTCTAGTATCTAGATAGAATGTTTGCAGGGTCTGGATTAAAAGTTGGTGATCAACCATATCGAATGCCTTGGAAAGATCCAAGAAGAGGGCTGAGGATATATAATTATTGTTGCGATTATGGTTTATGGTGTTGGTAAAGGCTAGGAGGGCTGAAGTAGTGCTGTGATGAGGACGGAAGCCATGCTGAGTGTCTGCCATAAGGTGATTCTGGATTAGGTGGTGCATGAGTTGTCTATGAATACATTTTTCCATAATCTTTACAAGTGAAGAGAGTATAGCTATTGGCCTATAATTGGAGAATTCAGTAGAGAGTAGAGTTTATTCCAAAGGATTGAGAGGTGCTGAAGTCCAGGACAACTGGGTCTCTAATGGCACAGCAAGCAAGACAGATCTTTCCTCAAAAGTATTTAAGACACCAAATAAAGAAATAGAACTTCCAGCATATCTTCATAGGCCTGTGATCTTTTCAGTTGGGAACTATTAGGGTCTTGCTAACTGTTTAATATGATTAACAAGATATACTCCAATAGTGGCATTGTACTCAATAACTGTCCTGTTCGATGTTCAGTATAAGAGAGTGATTACCTCTTTAGGCCATGCTGATATTCCTTTGGCAATTAGGTGGGCTAAAATAAAAGGATTTCCTGACAACTGTTGTCACATGATGGTCAAAAGAGAGGGAGCTTTATCAGCCGATGCATCAAGGTCCCTGGCAAAATGTTCATTTTGTAGTTGTGTATTAGCTATACAGTATGATGAAGAGACAGGTTGTCTACCAAAATTGTTGCTATATTTTTTTAGCATTTAGTTTGAGTTTACTTTTATTATATTACAGCTTGTTTTTGCCAGGCTGCAGAGTGGTGATTCATCACTGGGATAAAGCAGAAATTCTCTAAGACTCCTAGAGCAGAATAAGTTATTTCTTACATTTATTTAATTGAATTGCACTTTTTAACAATTATAATTGTGCTAAACAGCTAATCTACTAGATTTTGCACTGTTATAAAGCTCTTTTTTACTGTTTCACTGCATTTGTGTACTGTTTTATACTGTTTAAACTGTATTTTTCATTTTCAGGTAGCATAGTCTGGATACAGGCCTACTGTTTTGTTTGTTGAGTTTCCTGTGTTTCTGGCAGCCATCTTCTGCTGGTAGAGAACACAGAGCACTGTTTATAAGGTATTAACTGGAAATTTTCTCCATTTGTTAAACATCTGTTTGTTTGTTCTGATTTCCTGCCAAGGAGTGTATCATATAACTGATCTGTTTGCAGTTAAAAGCATTCTCTACAATCTCCTTGCTCCTTTATCTGTTTAAAACTTTCATTTAGTGACTGTTTTTACTGCTGTGATAAACATTTCTGCCTAAACCACTGTAGCTACTAGCTATAATAAAGTTCATTACTGTAATTATATTTTTACCCGCGGTGGTGGTGCTGCAGTAGCGTTGTCGCCTCATAGTAAGACGCTGTCCGGTTCGATTCAGCTAGAGCGTCTTCTGCGTGGAGACATGCGTGAATGGGCGTACCTTCGTTGAAGGTTGTGTGTCAGGGCTGATAACTCGGCATGTAAAAATCAACTACCAATCATTAGCGGACCAGAGTTCAGCTGTGGCGACCCCTAACCGGGAAAAGCCAAAAGACACAAACAAACTGTAATTACATTTTTACTGAATTACTAAACTATAAACTGCTTTTTCATATTTAGAGTAGTATTTTCTGTTTCTCAGTGCTCTATCTGTGCTTTTCTGTGCATTTATTGTGAGGCTCCTGTGTTCTAGTCAGGTAGCATAGTCTGGATAGTCTGTTATCCAGGCCTGGTTGTTTTGTTGTTGGGATTCCTGTGTTTCTGGCAGCCATCTTCTGCTGATAATGTCTTGTCTTCTCTGTTATTGAGAATAACAGGGTTGCCTAACCTTCTCTAGCATGAGTGATTGGTTGAAAGAGCAGGGGATAGCAGGACTGGG
Organism: Protopterus annectens; assembly: GCF_019279795.1. Taxonomy (NCBI): domain Eukaryota; kingdom Metazoa; phylum Chordata; order Ceratodontiformes; family Protopteridae; genus Protopterus; species Protopterus annectens. The sequence continues at coordinate 947,322,689 of NC_056746.1, read as the reverse complement.
TTGTAATTCGAGCTTCTAGATTCTTCCATCCATTCTAGTATTTAAATCCTGTGTTTACAGGGGGCTGTGCTTATTTTACCAAGGCTGTAGAGAGGTGATTTATCACTGGGACAAAGCAGAAATTCCTTAAGACTCCTAGAGCAGAATAAGTTATTTCTTTGGCCACCGACATTAACTGATTGTGTTCATACCTCTTTGGTAAACCCCTTATCAGGACATTGTTTTCTCCGACTTCTTGCTTCCAAATCAAGGAGCTTTTGTTGAATTTCAGCAAGTTCAGAGTTTTTAGTGTTCAGTTCCTCTTTCAGAAGTTCCAGCTGGTGTTCATTAGCTCGTGTTTTGCCTTCAATGTGGTCCATGCGCTGTGCAATTTGATCGACTGTATTTCCAAACTTCAATAATTGCTCAGAGAAGCCTTGTACTGCTGTTTGGAGTGGCAGAAGGGCTAATTTAAGTTCATCCATTTGGATGTTATTTTCCTGTTTCTGCTTCATGCTTCATTTATGATTCAAGCAAATATCTGATTCCCTTCTGTGCTCTAGCAACCACACCAGCGTGATAACAATTGAGAGGGCCCAACGAGAGCTATACAAACAAAAAAACTCCAACATCCCAAGACAAGTTTACGTAAAACTCCTAAACTTTCAAGATGTATAAAGGATCTTATCAGCGGCTAAAAAACAAAAACAACTTACGTGGAATGGACACAAGATCACAGTATCACAAGATCTCCCATTAGCAATAAAAGAAAGGCACCAAAAACTTTCACCATACTGCACGGAGATTTTCTTTGTGTTGTTTTTTTCCAACCACAAGTACACATACAACACATTTGGACACACTAGGAAAAAAATTCTAGTATCTGTTGGGGAGAGTAGTCCTAAAAGTAAAACTTCCTGAAGTTGTCACAAATGTCACTCCCCTTATTCTGTGTGAGACCTATGTACTCAAAGGCAGAAAGGAACAAACAGAAACGTAAGATCAACATGCAATCCTCCTCACAGGGAATGTAAGGTAGAACAATCACAAAATACATTTCCAAACTTGCTCTATCCAAATAAATACTCCTCAACATAATGAATCCAGCTGACCAACTGTTTTAAGTTATGTGGGTTTTTTTTCTTATGCAAAGTTCACTCATAAATTTGGTGCAAGAGGTTGATGGGTGTTAGATTGCAATCAATATAGTCTAAACACCTCAAAAAGGTCAAACCTGCTCAGCCTGCTTGGTTTATTCTGAACTAATTGTCCATTTAGGCAGCAATTTAGAAAGGATCCAGGCAAGACAGCTGATGGAACACTCTTAGATAACAACTACCCGACGATTCACAAAATCTTAGGAATCACATGGAGAGTTTGTTTGTATATTGTTTTGTTACAGCCTAAAGCAGAAGCAAACTGCATATTTCACAGCAATGTGGAGTTATTCTTGTAAACATACTACTTAACTGTACTCTGGTGGTGTGTGTTCCTGTTCTAACATAAGAAATCAACTATTAGTCATGTCGTCACCACCAGTGGTCTTAGGTCTCTTATAGACTATTTTAGTCAGTGCTATTCCACTATACAGCTTTATATTTTGACCTGCTCTCTTTGAGAATAGAGGGAAAGAACATTGTAGATGACATATGTATTGATATGTTAATTATTCCATAGGTTAGAGTTGAATGTTTTTATTTGTTTCAAAGGTTGTTTTTTGCACTCATTAAATCTTTGGTGAGATTTTTTTCTCCTCTAAATGTTGTTTGATTAATGTTCAAATTTCCTTACACACTTCAGGTTAGACTTGTACATCAAGTATGATACAGAAACTCCTGGTGCCCTACCATATTATTTTGACCTATACAGTGTGATAAATTACAGAATTCCTTCTCTCCTCTGTAGAGCTAAATTCCCAGATTTTAGTTTAGCATTAACTAATTCAGGGACAAGATAGCTAAATTAATGATGCCAATACCAACACATATTATTTTATGAGATAGCTTCACTTAATTCTTTAGATTCAGTGTGCATCACTCCCAAACAGCAGCAAAGTGGATTTCCTAAGCAGGGGTTATTTAAATTAATGAGCATTGGTTACATTCCTACTTTGGGAAAGCATTTTATAAGCTCAAATCTCTTTGTAACCCCCCCCCCCTCCTTCAAACTCTTTCAAATAAACATACCAAACAAAACACACAAACACTGATAAATGCTTGAACTAAAATTTTGAAAGTAATAGAATGTGGAAATTAGATTCATGGAACATGAGAGGACTACAAATAAAGAATAAGAAAAAAATTAATGATGTATCTCCTATTGAAATCAGACGCAAATATTTGTTTCATACAAGAAACACATATGGTCAATGAAGACTGGAAGGGAGACTTAAACAGAAAATGGATAAAACTCATTATAGTCATTCCAGGATCCAGTCATAGACTACAAATCTGACTCACAAGGTAGATGGTGCTTTTTCACTGCCCAAAGCAATTCACTTGACAAACCAACCCTCTTCCTTAATGTATGGGTCTATATTAGCAGAAAGAAAAAACTAGTGAGTGAATCTCAGTTGAGCAACAAAACTGTCACTAAGTGTTTTCACACTGGCTGAGCTCATCTCAGACTATGGTCTTATTGACCCTATTTCTTTTGGGAATGATATCCAAAAAAATAATATATACATATACTTTTCCAAATGCCACAATTCATGGTCATGCCTGGATTTCTTCTTAATTTCAGAAAAGCTAAATAGAATCACTCTGAAAATAAATTTTACAGACAAGACAGCAATCAAAGCAACTAGATGCAACTAGTCCCTCAACAATAATATACTATATAAAACTGAAGTGATCCAGGAGATACTAGAAATTCTATCGGAACTAGAAGAAAATCTCGAGAACACCAATATTCCATAAGATATCTAATGGGTGGCCTGTAAAGCAAAGCTAAGAGGGGATTCTTATCCAAAAACTTCAAAAAAAAAAAAAAAAGAAAAAAAAAAAAAAAAGCTACCTGAACTAAAAAAACTAAAGAACTAAAATATCAAGAGAAAAAAAAAAACAACTTAGAAAAAAAAAAATTAAAAAAACACAGAAAGAATTAACTGACCTACATCATTCTAGTTATTCACTCCAGGAACTAAGACTCATAGCCAAATACTCAGAAAGGACAGAAGTTCCATCTAGAGCTCTAGCAAGAATAATAGAAAATAAACAGGAGGCCTGTAAAATAATGTTACTTCAATACCAAGACAAATTTTTCAAAACAGACCTACAAATTATAGAATTATTCCAACAACTCTATACTGAAATTTACAGAAGGAATGAACAACAAATTCCTAGTTATGAGATTGAAGGATTCCTAGATAAACTCATATTCCCTAAATTGAATGTGAACTGTCCAGATGGATATACTCCAGATTTCTATAAATCTTTCAACCAAAAACTGTCATCTATTCTTTTAAAAGTCTATAACTACATTGCCTCAAATGGTATATCTGACCTCTATATAAACTCTAAAACAATTCTCATCCCCAAAAATAACATGGAAAAATCTAACCCACACAATTATAGGCCGATCTCTGTAATTAACATCGATATTTAAATTCTATCATCACTCTTAGAAGAAAGGATGAAAAAAGTGATGCCCTTCTTATTATCACCTGAACAATCTGGTTTCATGTCTAATATACATACTTGGGACAACACATTAACCCTAGAATCAATGATGCATCTTACTAAGAATGATAGAAATCTGATATATGCATTGACATTAGATGCAAGTAAAGCTTTTGACAGAGTAAACTGGAGTTTCCTATTTGCAGCTCTTTCTCACTTCAACATCTCCAATTAATTCATCAACCAGATAAAAATCATATACAAAAGTGCACATACACAACTCTAGATTAACAAAAAACTATTGAATCCCATAAAAATCTTGAATGGAATAAGACAAGGCTGTCTGTCCTCTCTCCCCTCTTCTCTTCAGTCTTTATAAACAGCCCCTTTTTCTTTATTTCTCACAAAAAAATTTTCACTCAATCCCTAGAATACTAAACACTAGAGTAATGTTATCCACTTTCGCAGATTACCTTAATCTTTATTTTGAACACCCAAACTCAGACTTAGAGAAAATAGTCTCGGCAATAAATGCATTTTTAAAAATATCTTGACTATAAAATTAATCAAAAGAAATCTCATATCTTCCCTATCAACCCCCTAAACCATAAAGAAAGCTACTTTTCAAACTCCCCTTTAACACGGTCTACTTCTTCAGATACCTAGGGATAATCTATGATCATGATCATGCATCTATATTGAAAAATAATGTTCTAAAATCATGGACATATATTTCACAAGATATTCGGAGAGGACAGCAGCTTAAATTATCTAGGCTGTCTAAAGCAGCAATCATCAAGATGATTATTCTGCCAAAGTTATTATATCATCTCAATGCATCTTTTAATACCATTCCTAATCTTTTTCTTAAAATTAACAAAGAACTTGCCAAATTTGTCTGGTACCCTAAAGCGGTTAGAATAAGTCACCCAAAATTAATATATCCAAAGAAAAAAGGGGGACTAACTCTACCAGATTTCCAGCTTTACTATAAAATTATATGTGCAAATAGAATTATTCAAATTTCAAATTACTATCCAGATAAAAATCTTTGGGTTCCCTCATGGGGTAAGATGTGGTACCGTCATATATCCAGCAACAATATAAACCCTAAAGCCCTCCCCTTTATTAATCCATCAACTTTTATAAACATTAAGATAAACAATATTTTAAAACACAAACTAAAGATATTTTAATAACTCCTAAAATCTCTAAAACTGAACAAGTCCTATTTCTCCTTCAACCCATTAATTTGATTACAAACATTAAATTAAATAATAAAATGTTAAATCTTGCTGAATAACCTCAATTAAAAGATTGTACAGTTTGGGACATATATAAACATAGAGACAAAACCCTACATGAGATAAAAACAACGCTAAAAGTAAACAATAAATGCACCACTACAATATGTCAGATTAGAGAGATTATTATAACTATTTGTAGGAACCTACCTACAGATGAAAATTATCTAAATAGACTTTTAAAGATTATTAAAAATTTATCTAAAAAGAAAATATGCTAGCTTCTACTTACAAGCTGATCACACTCTTTAAATACGAATCTCTATATCTATACTCAAAGTCCTGGGACAAATAAGACATTGTCCTTGCAGAAAATCAGAAACTCAAAGCAATCAAATCCACTATTAAAATGTCCCCATTCAAAAAGCTCACATACACGCAATTAATGATCAACAATAATACTTATTACACTCCAGCTATATTAAATAAATTTAACCCTAAAGTCTCTCCTGCATGTCCTTGTTGCTTGTGTCCATATGCCGATATCTTGCATGTTCTATGCTTCTGTGGATACTCCCATAAGCTTTGATGCTCTCTCAAGGTGCACCTAGGAAAAATGGGATACCATAAATTGACCCTATCTTGGGAACTGGCTATTTTGCATATCACAGACCTTAAGCTCACAAATCTGAAATATCATGTACTAATTACTATCTGTTCATTAATCAAACTATAAATAACTAAAATTGGATAGATCACACCAAACTCTCTTGGAAGGGATTCAAAAACATGGCAACTAAATACATATCCTCCCAGAAACTTATAGTAAAAAGTGTAAATAAATGAGCCTATTATCAGAAACTTTGGAAAACTCTATGACCACATTCTAGCTAATTAGTCAAGTTCTGAGAATTACCAAATAAATAAACTGCTAAAGTGTTTTTTAACAAGGCCCAGGAAATTTTCATTACCATTCCATCATTCACTCTCTCTCTCTCTGTTGTGCTTGCATTTCAGTTCAAACACTTCCCCCCCTTTTATGCACACACTTACAAATACTGTTGGAGAAATAATTTGCTCTCATGGCTTTTAGTAGCACTTCTGTAAATATTTTATATCGTAGTTTTCAATGTTTTATTTGAGAGTTTCTATGTAGATTGTATTGAATTTCATATGCATTTACTACTGTTCATCTCAAATGTCAGTACTTTTTCTTCCTAGTGTGTATATGTTGCACAAAATAATAAAAATTGTTATTGGAAAAAATAATTAAAAAGACATATGGGAAAGTAGATTAAAGGGCTTAGTAAATGTGGTAAGGAAGAATACCATACTCACAAAATAATTTGAAGACCTTTTATTAATTTATCTGTTTGTTTATTTATTTGCATTTGCTGCCCAGAAATGTCAAATGCACACAACTCATTTTCAATGAATTGCTGAAGAGAAAAGCTCCAGGTACTGATAAAATATATTTGCTATCAGTAAAGTGCGCATATAATCACAGACACACAATAAAAGGAAAAACAGTGCATAACTTGAAAAAAAAGAATAAGTTATTTCTTACATTTATTTCATTGAATTGCACTTTTTAATGCTTATAATTGTGCTAAACAGCTAATCTACTTCATTTTGCACTGCTATAAAACTTTTATTTACTGTTTCACTGCATTTGTGTACTGTTTTATACTGTTTAAACTGTATTTTTCATTGTCAGGTAGCACAGTCTGGATACAGGCCTGCTGTTTTGTTTGTTGAGTTTCCTGTGTTTCTGAAAGCCATCTTCTGCTGATAGAGAACACAGAGCACTGTGTGTAAGGTATTAACTGGAAATGTTCTCCATTTGTTAAACATCTGTTTGTTTGTTCTGATTTCCTAGAAAGGAGTGTATCGTATAACTGATTTGTTTGGAGGTAAAAGCATTCTCTAGAGTCTCCTTGCTCCTTTATCTGTTTAAAACTTTCATTTAGTGGCTGTTTTTCTGCTGTGATAAACATTTCTGCCTAAACTACTGTAGCTACTAGCTGTAATACTTGGTGGCTTTGCAGTTGCCCGCCCCTACTGTAAATTTGATCTGGGACACTCCTTCCAATCCAGTGTCAATAGCTCATTCTACCTAATACAGAGAGAAGATTTGAGAAGGCCAACCCACTTAGGTTCTTAACCAATTATCTTCTGTTCCTCCTTTCTCCCTTTCCACTTTACTAAAGAAAAAAAAAACTATGTTAGAATCTCCTTGTGTTCTGACTGAGTGTGCTTCTCAGTTGATAAGTATATTTTCTGGCACTTTTTAACTGTTCAGAGTTGAATAAAACAATAATTGGATTCCATTCAGAATACAGTTTGAATAAATTCCATTTATTTAAACTGTATTTGCTTTAATATTGCTACACACTCAAGTGTGTTAGCTTGCATTGCACTTCAGTTGTTTTTAGTGCTGTTTTAGCTGCTTTTCTGTAAAAAGAATTTTAAGCTGGTTTCCTGCTTTTCCTGTATCAAGGACTGTTTGTAAGCTTCTAAGCCCCCCCCCAAGCCTTTCTGTGTTGGAGGGAAGCCTTCTAGCTTATCAGTGGGAGTGGTAAGCACTAGGTAGCCCATCTACTACAAGAGGATTGGTTTCTGGTCCAGAAATTGTAGTCTATTGGCCGTTTGGGCAATTTTTCCATCTCTTCGACTTTCTGGTTTAAAAACCCACATTTGCGCTTGTTTCCCACCTTTCCTGTAACTAGTCTAGTCCAGATACAAACTTGCTGCATCCAGGACTGTTTGTAAGCTTCTGAGCCCTGTAAGCCTTTCTGTGTTGGAGGGAAGCCTTCTAGCTTATCAGTGGGAGTGGGAGTGGTAAGCACTAGGTAGCCTATCTACCGCAAGATGGGTGGTTTCTGGCCCAGAAATTGTAGTTTATTGGCCGTTTGGGTAGTTTTCTTCATCTCTTTCAACTTTCTGGTTTAAAAGCCCCCATTTGCGTTTGTTTCCCACTTTTCCTGTAACTAGTCTAGTTCAGATATAGACTTGCTGTATCCAGGACTGTTTGTAAGCTTCTGAGCCCCTAAGCCTTTCTGTGCTGGAGGGAAGCCTTCTAGCTTATCAGTGGGTGTGGTAAGCACTAGGTAGACTATCTACCACAAGAGGAGTGTTTGCTGACTGAAAAATTGTAGTTTATTGGCTTTTTGGCAGTTTTTCCATCTCTTTCAACTTTCTGATTTAAAAGCCTGCTTTTGTGCTTATTTCCCACCTTTCCTGTAACTAGTCTAGTCCAGGTACAGATTTGTCACATCTGGGACTGTTTGTAAGATGCTGAGCCCCCAAGCCTTTCTATGTTGGTGGAAAGCCTTCTAGCTTATCAATGGACTGGTAAGCACTGGCTGGCCTATCTACCACAAGAGGAGTGGTTTCTGGCCCATAAATTGTAGTTTATTTGCAATTTGGGCAGTTTTTTCCATCTCTTTCAACTTTCTGGATTAAAAGCCTGCATTTGCACTCATTTCTCGCCTTTCCTGTAACTAGTCTAGTCCAGATACAGATTTTCTATATCCAGGACTGTTTGTAAGCGTCTGAGCAGTGCCAAAGTCTGCTTTTCAGTTTTTTCCCTTAGATCTGCTAGTTCTCTCCTCTCCTGCACTTTTACTAGCTTATTAGTCTAGCACTTTACCAGACTTCTTGTAGCAATTATTGTAGCACACAATGTGCTACCAGCACTAAACATTCTACAAGGAAACAGCTCCAGTACTTATTATTAATGCCCACCCCTCCAGTCATGTCTAAAGGTCAGTTCCCTGTGTTTTCCGCTATTAACCTAGTGAACTTGGGCATCCTGAAGCAATGTAGCAACTACCTCAAGTACACTGACAATTCTCTCCTCTTACCTCCCAACACTCAGACTTGTGAGAGATGCACTTATATATCCAAATTGGAAGCCAAGCACTCTCCAGCCAAGACCGGAATAGCTGGTCAAGAGGAGAAGGTTAGCACCTGCACCACACCATATGGAACACATAGCCCTCCAGAACACATACCAGCACTGCCTTCACATAAAAATGCAAACCACACACCCACCTTCATGGAGGCTCTCAATAAAAATCTACCCAAACAGCAGAGACCTTCAAGGCAGAAATGCACTCAACCACCACAACACAACACTAATCACAAGACACATAACTCTCCTAAATAGTCTGTCACTCAACCAAGGCCCCTAAGGCAAAACAGCATGCCCAACACATTAGACATAGGTGACTCGATAGTGAGGCACACTGATGTCCCACTCACTTGGCTGAATAAGGAGCAAGTAACAGTCAGCTGCCTGTCAGGTGCCAGAATCTGCCAAATGATGCACGCACTCAGGTCCCTCAACAACAGGTACAAATATGACTCTGTCATTGTACCTGTGGGTGTGAATGACCTGAGATGTACCTCCCTGGACTACATGAAAAGAGACATGGAGGAGCACCTGGATTATGTAGCCCAGGTGGGTATGACCCTAGCCCAGAGCAGCATCCTACCATCATCCAGAGTGATACCACAGTACAAGCAGAAAATGATTGATTTCAACAATTGTCTAAGTTTCTGGTGTCATTCTAAGGGGATCCAGTATCTGTCTGCCTGGGATTACATGATTGACAGACCTTGATGCTTTGCCAGAGATGGCCTGCATCTGTCATCCCTGGGCTTCCGGATACTGGCCAAGGCTCTTACCACCCCTATACTACCTTTTTAGGTGGTGTTCCAAAGACCAAATTACCATTGTAACAGCTACAAACAAATGCAATCTGAGGGTCATGCTGCTCAATGCTAGAATTCTAACTCTCAAAATGCACTCACTCAAAGCGCTCCTCAAAATGGAACACATTGACATTTGTGCTGCAACAGAGACCTGGTTTAAAACAGTAGAAAGTACCCCTGTACTACCAGGCTATAACTCATTTCCACACCTTTTGGCCCCAGGACTTGGACTGATGCCCCAAAGGCGGTGGTGTTTCCATCTTCATAAAGGATGTGCATACCTCCAGACTGGTAGCCCAACATAACACATCAGAGATACGTCAGGTGCAGCTAACATTGGGTAAGACAGCAATTCAGGTCGTAGCCTGCTGTAGGTCCCCAACCATATCCCAAGACTCACACTCCACACTCCTAAGCACCCTGGAGAATATTAGGGTCCAACCTAACACTCTCTTACTGGGTGACTTCAACTACCCCTCCATTAACTGGGAAAAGTACTCATGTACCAATACACTTGCCCAACATTTTCTGGAATTTATTAATTCCAATGCCCTGGACCAGCTTGTTCTTACCCCCACTAGAGGTAGCAACATCCTTGACCTGGTCATTACTAACATGGGAGGCCATTGCTTTACACCAATAGTCAACTCCTCCCTGATGAGATGCGACCACAAACTAATCACCTTGGAAATACACATCCCTTCCACCCCCCCCCCCCGCAAAGGTAACCACCATGAAAAACTTCTCCAAAGCTAACTTTGGGCTTCTAAAAACAAAGATGGCTAACGTCACAGCACCCATACAAATGGAGAATAGTTGCATGACCACCGAATCATACATCAATGCACTGTACAAACACGTACACAGATGCATGGATCTCACCATATCCAATAGAACCAAGATGCTCTCCTCCAAAAAAAGGAAGCCAATCTGGTGGCCCCCTTCCATAAACAAATTCTGCAACAGAACGAGGAAACTGATGCGGAATAACGTGAAGTCCCAAGACTGGAAAAGCTCCCTTATCAGCCTCAACAACAAGTTGAGATCCCTCATCAAATCCTCTAAAGCTAGCTATGAAAACAGGATTGCAGCAGATAGTAAAGACAACTACAAGGCCTTCTATAGTTATGCAAAGAATCTCCATGGCAATACCCAGATTTGCTCTGAGCTACTTGCACAATGGTACCTTCTACACTGAGCCAAAAAATATTGCCAATATACTGGCTGACAGATTCAGTGCCAACATTACCCCTCTCTCCTCCTAAATGACCAATCAGAATACCAGTAGATTTCCAGGAACCCAGTATTACTGCTGCACAGGTTAAAACAGCACTGTCCAAGTCCAAGAATACAGCTTCTATGGGACCTGACAATATCCCTGGCTTTGTTCTGCATGAACTACAGAGTGAACTGGCACCTCACCTGTGTGCCTGTGCCCTGTTCAACTACAGCCTCACCTCAGGCTTTGTCCCTACTGAATGGCGCACTGCTACAGTCATCCCACTCCACAAAGGAGGAGCAATTACAGACCCTGGGAACTATCGCCCCATTAGCCTGACAAGTCTAATATGCAAAGCTATGGAATGCATCATCATGGATCTAATAAACAAGGATATAGGGAATCTCCAAACTTTGGATCCTACACAGTTTGGTTTTGTGAAGGGTAGATCATGCCTGCTCAACCTGGTTCACTTCTTTGAGTCAGTTACCAGAGCTGTGGATGAAGAAAAGGTGGTTCATACAGCCTACCTTGATCTGGCCAAGGCCTTTCATACCATTCCCCACTCAGAAATCATAGAAAAACTCACTAAGCTAGGCATTAACCCATATATCACTAGGTGGGTTGCAAACTGGCTCACAGATAGAACCACAGTATGAAAGTAGCTGACTTGATGTCAGACTGCAGACCAGTTCGGTTCTGGGTCCAATCCTGTTTGGTATCTACTTCTCTGAAGTCCAGGCCAACACAAAGCAACTCTGGCTGACAAAGTTCACAGACGATTGCAAGTTGAGAGCTATTATTAACTCTCCAAGTGATGCTGACATCCTACAGAAAGGCCTCACTGAGACCGGCTGGTGTCAGAACCATAGCCGTAAGCTCAATGCCAAAAAATGTGTCATCATCCCCTTTGGGAAAAATATCAATGGTAATCCACTGAACACAGAAGGCATTATAAGAGATCTGGGAAAATAGGTTGACAGCAACCTCTCTTTTGACCACCACATTGCTACTGTGGTCAGAAAGTCCTTCTGTGTGGCACATCTCATTACTAAGAGTTTTGCATCCAGGAAGAAAGAGGTCATTGTCTCCCTGTAATCTTCCCTCATTAGGCCAATCATCAAGTACAATGCCCCATTTGGCATGTACCTCACTAGACACTTGCAACAACTGGAGAGGCCACAAAAGTACCTCACAAAGAGTATCCTAGGCCTTAAAAACTTGTCCTGTATGGACAGACTCAAAAAACTCCAACTATTCCCTGTCTCATATCGCCTACTTAGAGGCGATCTCTGCTTGACTTACAAAGCCATGTCTGACCCAGCTTTGTTGGAAATGCTACATCTAAAGAAATCCCAGTCCTCCACATCACACACTTCAGAGACCTCTATCTCATTACCGCGATCAACAGAACATGCTGCAGGGACAGGTTCATAACCCAGAGACTGCCCATGCTATGGAATAGACTTCCCATACATGTCAAACAGAGCACCTCACTGGCCCTCTTCAAGAGAAATCTTGATGAGTGGATGGGAAATAGCAAATTCACCCCTGGATCACTCCAGTGGCTGTACTCGACAGAGGCACTGGAAACTAAGGTTGGGTGGCATGATGCCAGGGTAATCTTATGGGCTAGACTTGTAAAGGCTCCAAGGCCATTAGCTTAGTTCACACCTACGAACCTATTAAGGGTTTAATAGGGAGAGTTCATTCAGAAGAGTCCGGGTGTCATACTGTGACTTCACAACAAACTCCAGTTTGGAGTCATCTGCAACCTTTTTAGCTAGAGGTCTTGGCTCTCCACTTCGAGATCAGAGAAGTAAATACTAAAAAGGAGATGTTCCAGCACTGAGTCCTGAGGGACACCACATCACTGGTCACTTTCATACTTACTGATGAGGCAACTGTCACAGTGTCAAGACTGTCTTTCAGCCAGTTTGCTATCCATCTTACCACATATGGTTTGATTTTTGAAGCAATTAGCTTTTGTATGATGCCAGCATGGGGAATTGTGTTAAAGTCCTTCACCAGGTCAAGATACAGTACATCACATGCACTGCATGACCACCATCTACAACCTCTGTAACCTTTTTGAAGAAGTTTACTAGGTTACAGGATCTACCCTTCACAAGACTAAACTGTTTGGGGTCAATACAAACAAGAGTCTTGATATCACAGTTTATGAGCTTGGTTATAATAAATCCCATGGTTTTGCAGATGAGGCTTGTAAGGATGATAGAACTACCCAGGTTAGTTTTGAGGTTAGCCTTAATGAGGGATATCACCACTGCAGTGTGCCAGTCATCAGGGACAAAGCTAGTCCATACCTCTCAACTGTACAGATTGTCGCAGAATGTCCAGCTTGTGGCATCACATTTTTGGCCTGTTTTTCATTAAATTGTGGTTTTCTGGCAAATTAATGGCAATTCATTAAAGACTGAAGTTCAGAAATAATAACAGACAATTGAGTTTCAGACTTCATAGCCTTCAGAAAATCCATGCTAATGCAAAACCTATCAACTTTTTGAGTTTGTAAGAACAATATTTTAAAATTGTCCCTATTTTCGGGTCTTTGTCCCACTTTTATTTACGGCTTTGTCCAGATTTCTTGCTCTAAGAGGTTGAGAGGTATGGCTAGTAACTAAACTTAAGTTACACGGCTTGAGGAGTGTGTCTGCAAGGGCATGTTTCACACCATTATGTAACCAGGTATATGATATGTAGTAATAAACAAAGGCACAGTCAAAAGTATTGTTGTATACCAAAAATTTGGCAAAACCAAGCATCTTACATGTTTTTTTCTTACCTAGCTGTTACAGTGTTATAAAATGTTTTCTGGAAAGTAAAAACCTTGTTGATATGCTGTGTGATGTACTTGAATGGGACAGACCCAGGTAGTACTGAACATTTTGAATATGGCCTTTGGTGAAATTAAACCCTGGGAAAAAGACTCCATTGACCTCCTGCTGTCCACTGCCACCCCTCCCACATGCCCTCATTGTGCCCCTTACTTTCTCCCCATCTTGGTCTTGTGACACCATTCAGATTACTTTTTTCTTGTTTTCCCATACTTTGTTATACTCTTCAGATGTTTCCTTCATTGTTTCAATATATCCTAAATGGCCAAGATTATACCAAAGGAAATAACCAAATGAAACCAGAGGTCTCAGCCCCCTTCCCAAAAAAAAAAAAAAAGAAAAAAAAAAAGCCATTGGGTTTTATATGCTCTGAGTTGTGTTTTACAACTTTTTATTTCAAAACTTTTGAGCCAAAGATGGCCTGATCAAAACTTGTGGCTAAAGAAAGAAATTCATGATTGTTCTGCATTTTCTTCCTGCATCCTTTTGCCGCTCTTTAAATGGCCAAGAATACAGGGTAATAACTGTGGCGGAAATATGAGAATTAGACTGATAGTTTACAGGCTGCTTGAGCCTCAGAATGGATTCTAGAGACCTTCTTCCCTAGCCTTTTGTTACAAATATGGCCTGGACAAAAATCATGACTAACTACAGAAATTCAGTCTTATTTATTCTTTCAGAGAAGAAATAAGTTGTTTCCAAGTCTTAATGATCAAGCAGATAAAAAATACTTCCTGATAAACAGAGAAGATAAGTGTTTACAAAGTTATATGAATCATATGTTAAAATACTATCTGTCACCCTGCTAAAATTAAAAAAAGATATTCACCTTTTGTGTATCCCTCTATTATTATATTGGGATGAAATTGAATGAATAAATGTCCTCGGTCATATATTTCAAGTTACTGGTACGCTAGAATCCCTCTTATCCGGCCTCTATTTAACCAGCCTCCTCTTTAACCGGCCATCAAATTTCTGCCACAGCCTTAGCAAAAGACAATAGAGAAGAACAACACTTCCACCTTCTCTCGGCTAAATAATGACAGACACTTGAGTTTTAGACTTCATATTCATTAGAAAAATGCATACTAACACACATCCTGTTATTCTATCTGATTTATAACCTATAAATGCTATTTTGTATGCTTTTTCTGATTAACCAGCTATTTGTTTATCCAGCCTAAGGTCCGGTCCCAACGAGACGAGATAAGAGGGAGTCTACTATATGAATGTCATATATCTTGCCTCTTCATTCCACAACTAAAAGACGGGTCTATATTAGAACATCGACTTTTTAAAACATTGAATGTTCTAATATCGACCCCTATTCAGTGAACACTGACAATATCAAACATGCAGAACATCAAATTTTTTCCCAGGGAAAAAATTTGCTGTTCCGACACGCATACACACAACACAAACACACCAAGCAAATAGCAATCCATGCACATACACTTAAAATCCGACATCTAACTCTACACTAAACTGTACACACACCACTAGCTATCCATTTACCTTAACCCAAACCCTAACCCTAAGGTTTGTCACTATCACACACTCACCTCACCCGCGCCCTATCCCTAACTCACCTACCCTGCCCTAACCCTCACGTCCACCCAATCGCACACTTACCTGATCCCGCGCGCTAACCCTAACTCACCTACCCCATGCCCTAACCCTCACATCCACACAATCGCACACTTACCTGATCCCAACCTGTAACTTTCCACCACAGTGTTGAACATAGTGAAGCCACAGGAACGGCCAACCAAATTCCTTCCCTAGGAAGAAATTCAGTGTTCCACAGCTTCGCTATTTTCAGCCTTCGCTGAATAGGGGTCGATATTAGAACATTCGAAGTTGTGAAACTTTGATGTTCTAATATAGACCCCTAAAAGACAGCTACCATCATCTGTGCATCCATCTAACAGAATATAGTAACATATTTTAACTTGTTGATCACAGATCAATTTTCACAATATGCATTCTTACCTCAGCCTCCCAAAGTTAGCCACCCATATATACTTCTGGCGTGATTGTGAGAAAAGAGAAGAAAAATTATCACATTTCTTTATTCCAGCCTGTTCATCCTAGACAGTACACTGACCCTAGACAAGCTATAGTGATGCTGTGTACATACCTGTGAGTTATGAATGTGTGAAGAGTTAAAGAAATAATGACTACACTGTCACAGCCCCCATAAAAGCCACAGTGATCTTCTGTGCATAATACCTCTGAGGTTTAAATGTAAGGAAAAATAGTGAAATAATGACCACACTTTCCCCAGTCCCAAACAAGTTACGATAACTTCTGTGCACACCTCTGAGGTTTGATTGCAAGGAGAATTTAAGAAATAATAATCTCACTGTTTCAAGATCCCACCATGCACACACACACACACACACACACACACACACACACACACACACACACACACACACATGCACACACAAGCTATAACAAGCTGTGTACACTTCTGAGCAGGGCCAGTTGTAGAACAGGTGGTTCCAGGGTAGAAGCCCTCAGTAAGCCTGTGTCGAACTCCACTTCTACAACCTGAGGTGTGGTTGCTGACATGATGTAGATGTTCTGTGATGCACTGTATGTCTTATTTTTTGAATAATTAATTTTAGTGTATGGATCACTACAGTTGTGCTCTGAATTTTGTGGAAAAGGCATGCTTGTTAAGCATCTCTCTGATGTCAGAAAGATTCTTAACAAGCTTTTACTAAGTACCTTTTACTACTATTACGCTCTAGTCACACACTAGAGCACTACCAGTAATCAGAAGTCAGCACAAAAGAACCATGGGAATCTGTTAAATACTTCATTTGAACTTTTTTCTAAAGCCAGAATGAAGTGTTTAACAATATGAATGAAGTGTTTAACAGCTTCCCACCACACTTTTGTCGTGGTTTCTCTCTGTGTGGCAGGAGTAAATATGTCATGTTTCTATGAAATTTCTGTGCAGTCATTCCAGATGTAACTCATATTTACACTATATACATCTTGTGTCATGAATATGATTCTGTTATGGCAGTAGACAGCTAACAAATGCCCTTTTAGATTACAAAATGTCCCTTTTGTCTTCCACCCTCCCCAGCCTTCAGCAACTTACGGCACCCTTGTGTCCTTGCTGGTTAACTAAGTTTGGTTGGGGTGATATCACACCCCAGAGGGAGTAATTCTAAACTTGTGAACCTCAGCCCTACTCATACTTTCTTTATCCTGGTACAGATATTTTGAATGGTGCACATGTGAAGACACAAGCTTGCTGTCTGAGTTGGTCAGGTAAAGAGACCAAAATAATGCTCTACTTTCTGAGTAATTCATAACTAGATATGATCTAGGTGTGATTGAGAGGTTTCAAATGGAAAAAAATGGACATCTGGCAGTAGTTGGGTGACCACCTGTCATCCCTGACAGGGATTACTTGCTCCAGCCACTGGTGCTGTCAAAGGCTCATAGGTTTAGGAGATTACTAGACTAATAGCTCAAAAGCCTTTAAAAGCCTAGCCAATGCAACACAATTTACCCAGTATATGTCCACTAGGGGTGGGAGGAAGGCATGAGTTTGTGCCTATGGCTTGGTATTTTTAGATTTTACCGATTGCCCCTATCCATAAGAGACATAGATGCCACCCAAGGTTCCCCATACATTGATCCAGACTGGCTTTGAAGAGGGCCAGGGAGGAACTCTGCTTCATGTGAATTGGAAGCTTAGTCCAAAGAAGTGCCAGTCTTTAAGACACATATCTGTCTCTCCAGCATGTTCTGTTGGGCACACTGACTAAGATCAGATCCCTGGAACAAGTGACCCTCATGCTGTTTGTCTTGCAGATATACAGCAGCTCCAGCAGGACTAGATTTGTGAGCACCTTCTAGGTTAGACACAAGTTGCACCTTAGCAGTCAGTAGGGGACAGAGTAAAGGTAAAGGGCTTTCAGCCTATCTGCATAGGGCATGTTGTTTACACCCTGTATTTTCTTTGTGAGGAACTTTTGCAGTCACATCAGCTGATGAAAGTGTCTGATCAAGAACCTTTCCAATGGTGTGTTGTACTCAGTTATTGGTCTAATGAGGGCTGTGTACAGTGGTACTATAATGTCCCTGGATCTGTAAGCCATACCTTTACTTATAAGATGTGCCACATAGAATGCCTTTCTTACCACTGTGGATACATGACATAGCTACCAAGATCCCTTATCTCTGAGTCTACTCTTAGGGGTATGTTGTCAATGTTGTAGTTAGCAGGTGCAATTGTTTTCCCAAAGGATATGTTAATGCATTTCTTTGCATTTCTTTGCATTTAGTTAAAGGCCATGGTTCTGACACTAATCGTTTGTTTGGTTTAGACCTTCCTGAAGGATATGTACATCACTGGGGGATTTGATGATTGCCCCAGGTTGATGTCATCTGCTAACTTTGTTATCCAGAGGTCATCCACATTTGCTTTGGCATCTGCAAAATAAATTCTGAACAGGAGTAGTCCCAGCACCGAGCCTTGTGGTATGCCACTAGTAACTGGCTTCTTGCTGGAACTTGAATCACTTACTTTGACCATGTGTCCTGTCCTTGAGCCAATTGTCTATCCATCAGGTGATGTAGATATTTATGCCCATTTCTGTGAGTCTATTTATAATATATGAGTGGGGTGTGACGACAGGAGATACTGCCAGCCATGCCAGGAGAAATAGGGCAGTGAATTTGTAACATATGCCAGCACAGCTAGCTGAAATTTTGTAAATAATTCTATGTCATTTGTATATCAAACTGATTTGTACAGATACTTGTGCTGAAAATGTATTTGTGATGTTTGCTTGTCTTAAAATACATCAACAGTGTGCCCTGATAGAAAGAAAATAAATGTACATGCATTATTGTAACTGTTTAAATGTATACATTATAACAGCATATATTGGAAGTGAAGAGGTCAATCTTAATTCACCTGACTTTGCAAAATATTCTTGAAATTAAATTACTTTATGAGTTAAGCCATAAAGATGTTATCCCACAGTTTTGAATGGAGCCAGAGACACAATGTCTGTGCTAGAGAATAGTTGTTAGCTCCTGTAGGAAGAGTGAAATGGTTTTATGTTTTTTATGACTTCCAGGAGATCTGAGCAACGCTCTAACTGTATGTATGGTAACACATAGGTGCTAAAATCCTGTCAGTTTATAGTGTTGGTGATAGCATGGGAAACAGAGTCAGATGACCAGATGTATGTGATGTCATTATGTACAGAAATAATGTTTTAATATTAGACCAAGACTCAGCAGCATTCTATATTATGTCTTGGATCTGACAACAAGGACTATTCACCCATCTTACCTTGCTCTATTCAATAAGTAGGAACATTAATTATTTTAGATTAGTCAGGAAAATATAGTGAAATTAGAAGTACTGTTTTTCTCTAACTGTGTGAAATTTCCATCAGTGTTATTTTTAATATTCCCTGTGACTAAAACTCTGGTGTTTACTGTAAATTGATAGCTCATATTTTCTTGTTCTTTTATTATTTATTATTAAATATGTTTAAACTTTTCATTGTTGCTGGCCATTTTTATAAAATATTTAAGTTTCATGATTATTTGCATATATTTATTTGGTGTTAACTCTGGCCACTCCTAAATGCCTTACTGTTTGATCAACATTGCCATCTGTATTAATATTAATTTCACTGAGTATAATTGGGTACCCTTGTAAGAGCCTTAAAGTAGCTGGCAGGAGTTCTGGTGGCAGTGATAACTACCTTATAGTCTGGACAGAAGGGGGAACAGCAGGTGAATCTGTTCCAGCCTTTCCCAGGTGTGTGTGTGTGTGTGTGTGTGTGTGTGTGTGTGTGTGTGTGTGTGTGTGTGTGTGTGTGTGTGTGTGTGTGTGTGTGTGTGTGTGTGTGTGTGTGTGTGTGTGTGTGTGTGTGTGTGTGTGTGTGTGTGTGTGTGTGTGTGCATGTCAGCTACTTGCAGCAGGGACACAAAGCACTGATTCACAGACAGGGTGTGGGAAGACTTAGCTTGGAACCCCAGCTAAGGACTCAAGTCTGAGCTGTGCCAGTGGGTAGTCTTATTGAGTGTCTGGACTGATATAGAAAGAAACCAGCCCCCAGACTAAGCATGTTCCCTGGGTGCCCTTAAAGGAAATTGTGCTTGATGCAGAGAGGTCTGCATCTGTAAATACTGAGTGCATCCATTTGCATTCCAGGTGAACATCCCTCTCCAGTGTGAGTGGTGAGGATTCAGGCTCCTTGATCACTGGCCCAGCATGGGGATGTCACATGGGGTATTGTGGCAAATGTCTTAGCCAGGTTGAGGTAGGCAGTATGCACTGTTTTACCATCAATTATGTCCTTAGTGACCTTCTCAAAGTTCACCAAGTTAAGCAGGCATGGCTTACCCTTAATGAAGCCAAACTGGGTCGGGTCCAGTGTTTTGGGGTTTCCTATGTCTTTGTTTATCAGGTCCATGATTATTCTTTCCATGGAGTTACAATCAAGACTAGTCAAGCTTGTGGGTCTGTAGTCACCCAGGTCAGTTGATGGTCCACCCTTATGCAGGATTATGACAGTAGGTGTTCTCCACTCTGTCAGAACCAAGACTGTCCAGAGGCTATGGTTCAATAGCAATCCTATTGGGCCTGATAGATCACTATTCAAATTATTTAAGAGGCAGCCTGGTATATCATCAGGCCCCACTGATGCCATATTTTTAGCTTTGGAGAGCACTGTGGCTACCTGTTCTGTAGTGATAACTGGTAGAGGAGTGGCAGAGGGTATTATTTGGGGAAGAATGAGAGGTAATGAGGGAGTGAAACATGAGCTAAATTTATTGGATAGCAAATTAGCTATGTCAGCGGCTGGGTGCAGGAGCTCCCATTGACAGCTAATTCCACACATTGTTGGGTGATGTCCTTAAGATTTTAAAAATAGCTGAAAAAGGCCTTGTGGTTATCCCTAGCTTTAAACGCTATTTTTACCTCAAAGTCAGTTTCCACTTTACTAATTTTGCCACTTATATTATTTACATTGATATATTGTATTGATTTATTTTTTCCTTTTTTCTCTTACTTATTTTTCTTTTCTTTCTTTACAATTGTACAATATGTCAAGAGGTCCACTTGGACTTTTTTATTTAACAGGGCTTATTTTTATTTTATTCAGGCCATTCTATGCAGTTACAGTGCTTTAGGTGGCTGCTCTGCTTAGGCTACTGTACTCTCTGCTTTTAGCTACTGTGTTTTCAGGATTTGGAGGACTTGGAATCTAGCTATGCTATCAACTCTAGGGGTTTTTTGCATGGTTAAAAGTTTTATGGTTCTTTGGATTTATTTGTTAATTTTTCAGGACTGCTTCTTGCTTTGTGATCTGATCTTAGCAGTGAAGACATCACACAAGGTGTGTGGGGGGGGGTCAGCACTCTCCCATATCTCTCCCATATCTGTGAATATCAGATGAAGAATATTTGCAGAATAGCTGCACCAGGGTATTTGTATTTAAAAAGTCTAGGAATCTTTGGGCCTGCACGCTAGTAGTCATGTATGCTTCCCAGTTAATAGAGGGGTAATTAAAATCACCCATGTATCCTGGTTCATGGAGTGCAATCTGTATCTAGCAAAGAGAACTATGGAAGAAAGGAAGAAGTTCTCAACAAATAAGACAGTATGCAATAAAGACATCCCTGGAACATATAGTTGAGTGTACAGACCACCAAAGTCAAGTGCAGATGACTTAGGAAGAATAATATTAGCTGGTGACTTAAATTTACCAGAAACAGACTAGAATAGTATTGATTCAACAATGTTAGTAAAGTAATTATTCAAATTCACTAGATATTAATTACAGATTATAGTAGGTTCCACAGATCCAGAACATGCAAACTTCACACAGAAGGCACCCCAGCCCCGAGAAGAACCAGAGAAACTCTTGTGAGGTGTGTGGTGAGCATATAAGCTGCCACCACTCGCCCATCCGTTACTATATAAAACTAACTGTGTTTAACATCAGGATCTATTTCCATAAGAACAAGATACCTGATTAAGGTGAGAGACAAAAATATAAGAAATGGAAGAGCTACAACTTTGAAAACTGAAATAAACGAGCTGGACAAACACATTAGCAGCATAGTATTAGAGATCAAAGAACATTTTTGAAAAAAATTTAAATAAAGATATTGAGCATAACAGGAAACCTTTTATAGATACATAAGATGTGGAAGGATACACAAATTGATAAACTGTGCAGATTCTAAAATTTATTCTCAGACACAACAGATTATAGATATAGTTACAAAATCTTATGCAAAACAGTTTGGCTCCACAAAAGGGGTGGTAAGTTGTCCTAGTGAGATCCAGATAACCCCAGATACTGGAATCAAATTAGATTATATTGAAAAAGAACTGTGCAAACTGGATCCAAACAAAGCACAAGGAGGAGACGGAATAAGTAACAATGACCTGAGAACACTTAAGCAAGAACTTACACTCCCATTACATCTATTATTCACTAGGTCATATAAATATGGGGAGATTCCTCAAGATTGGAGACATGCACTTATTAAACCTGTCTTTAAGGGAAAGGGAAGTAGGACAAACCCAGAATCATATAGACCCTTAAGTCTACTTTCATGTTGTGGAAAAATAATGGAGAAGGTAATACTGGATATGTTATTGTCAGAACGGGATAGGTTGGGACTTGAAACCATATATCAGCATGCATATGTTGAAAATAGATCTATTACCACCTGAAACATGATGTTCTATAACAATATATGAATGAAAAATTGTGCTGTGATGTGATTTATATAGATTTAACTTCAGTATTTGACAGGGTTATGCAAAAACACTGATTAATAAATCAGTACAACTAAGTATTGATGTACTATTGATAAGATGGATAGCTGCATGGCTTACAAATAGAATATGGCAAGTAACGCACACCAACTGGACAGATGAAATCTTTGGTTACATTCAAGGTGTCCCACAGGGTTCTGTACTAGGCCCTTACTTGTTTAGATTGTATCTTTCAGACCTTACTTTTTCATCTGAGGTGTTCTACAGTCTATATGCTGACGATTTGAAATTGGGTAAACTGATTACAAGTGTTACAGATAAGGCATGTCTGCAAAATAATTTGACTAAATTGACCATTTGGGCACAGGAGAATAATATGTTGATAAATACATCAAAAACTAGGCATATGAGATATGGGAGACATAAACTGAAAGGTGAATATTTAATACAGCAGACAGTGATTGAAACTGTAGACTCATTTAAGGACCTGGGTATATGGGTAGATTCAGCTATGAGTTTTTCTAATCATTTCAACCAATTGGCTAATGACAGTTATAGAACTATAAGTTGTATAAAAAGATTTATAAAGTCTAGGAAATCAAACGTAATGAAGTCATTGTTTGTTAGTTACATTGGACCCAAACTTGAGTATGCAATAACAATATGGAAACCCTATAGGAAAACAAGCATGAATAAAATGGAAAGAGCACAGCGGAAATATACTAAGGGCATCCATGGATGTGAAAATCTAAGTTATTATGAAAGACTAAAATATCTGAACTTGTACAGTGACTCCTACAGATATTTAAGAGGAGATCTTATTCAGGTATATAGGGCATTTAGGGACAACTACCTCTGGGAATGTTTGGGGTTATCAAAAAGTACTAGAGAATCGTCAGATAACCTATGTAGAAGATTCTATAGGAATGAGAAGTATACTAATTGGTTCTCTGACAGAGTAGCTGATACTTGGAACAGACTACCAAATTACATTAAAGCAAGTACTAGTTTAGATATTTTTAAGAACAGCCTGGACATTTATTATGGGAACAAGTGTTTTGCCATATTGGCAAGCTAGAAGGGCTTTAATGCCCGTGCTTGAAACAATTGTATCTATGTATGTATGTATGTATGTACATATGTATGGAGTAGCTACAGGATGTCATATTGCTTGACCAGTCTTGAGGTGAGATTATCCTTTATGTAGGTAGATACACCTGCTCCTTTAATTCTCTCATATTCATTGAGTGAATGGAACATATGATAGGCATTATAGTCAAGCACAGTTGGAGTTCTTTGTGTGGTTTTAAACTATGTTTCTGTAACTGCGAGATGTCAGCACTCTCCAGAGAGAAGAGAGCTTC
>NC_056746.1:947273898-947293898 GCF_019279795.1 Protopterus annectens | reverse complement strand
GCATGGGACAATTTTCTGGTTTATATTGAAGCCTCTGTATTCTGGTTAGATGAGAAAGTACTAAGTGAATGTATTTCTAACCAGTTTAATTCTGTAAGGGCTAGGTCAGTGGTGTGTTTTATTGCTATAGTTTATGCTGCTATTTTATTATACCATTGTTTACGTTTGGAGAGTTGTGAGACCCAATGGTTAATGAAGACTGAGGCAGCATACTGGAGAGATGGCAGTAAGAAAACAGAGGCTATATGTTTACTGGCTGTGTCTGTGTGGTAGGTTTTTACTCTGTATACAGTAATACATTTATTTTTTTATGAGTCATTTTAAGCATCTGTAATACATGGTTATCAAATTTCAACTGGTCATCTATGATGACAACCAGTAATTTTGTGTTGTTTGCTTATGTCTGTTGTTGTTGTTGTTGGCAAAGATGACAGTGAATAGTGTTGTTTGCATAGAGATGTGTTTTGGGATAAAGAGCAGCAATTTATTTTTTTTTCTGGATTTGTAGCAGTTGTGAATTATTTAAGCAATAACCCATGTCAAGGTGTGGGTAATGCTGGATTTACCCATGGTTGGTGTGGTTTGATCATGAGGGCGAAGCCAGAGTGGCCAAACAAAGACAACCGTGGGTAAATCCAGCATTACCCACACCCACAAGTAGGTTAATGCTATTATACAATGACATTATTTAAGGAAAAAAATACTTACTTTTCTTAAATAATGGCATTGTATAATGCCCCGTGCTGCCCTTCCGCAGCTGTCCAGTATCCTGGAGCAGTTCTGATGTCCTGCGCATGTTTATGCTTATGCAGTACATCAGAGCTGTGTGTAGAGGAAGCAACGGAGAAAGGAAGATCTCCGTTGCTTTTTTAAAGTTGTCTCGCTGTGTTAAATGAGTTTAACATAATGAGATATCTTTAAAAAAAGCAACAGAGAAAGGAAGATCTCTGCTCCCTTTTTTAAAGCTGTCTCGCTATGTTAAACATGTTTAACATAGCAAGACAGCTTTAAAAAAAGCAACAAAGAAAGGAAGATCTCCATTGCTTTTTTTTAAGATATCTCGCTATGTTAAACTCATTTAACACAGCAAGATTACAGCAATGGAGCTCTTCCATTCTCCGTTGCTGCCTAACACAAAAAAAAGTAAAGACTTATACTAATGGAAAAAGTCCAGGCGACCGGACCTCTTTCCATTAGTATAAGTCTGATTTACAATGGGCATACTCACCAATCAGCGTGCATGTTTTGGAATATTAATGGGGGGGGGGGTCATTGTATAATTAACCATGTTTCAACAAATACGAAGGATTAATGTTTAAGGTCTTGGATTTTAGACAGAGGTTTGGCAGGCCAGATTAAGGTTGAGTCATCAGAGTATTGCATTAGGGTACCTTTTTTGTAATAGTGTAAAGATAATTAATGAATATGTTGAAAAGTATGGGGTCAAGTACAGATGTTTGTGGAGCACCAATAGTTATAGGCAATAAGGTGGAGTAATCATTTTTTTCATTTCACTGCTTCTGCTCTGTTTGAGAGGTAGCTATGGAAGAGCTGGTGAGGCCTAAGGATAACGGTTATAGAGTTTGTGGTGGGAGACACTATAAAAGCCTTTAATAACTCTAGGAAGATGGTGGAGACCAGGCTTCTGGCATTTTTTTGGGTGTTGACAGTATTAACAAAATTCAACAAAGTTGTAGTTGTACTGTGGACAGAAGCCTTGTTGGGTAGAATGTAGAGGCTGATTATCCATTAGATAGCTGAGAAGGTGCATATAAATACATTTTTCTAATATTTTTGATAAGTGAGATAAAATGGAACTTGACCTACAGTTTGAAAGATCTGTATTGATTTCACCCTTGTACAGTGGAATAATGAATGATTTTTTCAATTGTGAGGGGACTTTATTTTCAGATAATTGTCTATATGCTAGTAAAGTAGGAGCTTTTTTATTTATTTATTTTGTCCAGACCTTCCATGCTTTGTCTCTTTGTTTCTTGAGTTGTTTAGTTGATAAAAATATCTATGGGGTACGGTTGGGTTTGATTTTTTTTTATTCTGGGGGGTGGAGACTAGTGTGTTTAGAACATGTAGGAAGATATTATTGAACTCAGAGACAGCA
Organism: Protopterus annectens; assembly: GCF_019279795.1. Taxonomy (NCBI): domain Eukaryota; kingdom Metazoa; phylum Chordata; order Ceratodontiformes; family Protopteridae; genus Protopterus; species Protopterus annectens. The sequence continues at coordinate 947,291,779 of NC_056746.1, read as the reverse complement.
CTGTCTATGGGGAGAGTCATTAGTGATGTCCAGTTAAGGAGATGTATTAATAAAGGGACTGCATGAAAAGTAGTGAGTTTTCTTACAAGGTTGTAATGATGCTTTTTGAGGCTGTTGCTTTGGTACCTTATGATGTAGATTGGCAAGTAATCAGTTAGGTTGTCTGACAGACCTCCATGGGATGATATTTTATTTAGAGATGTTAGGATCCAATCAAGATTTGATTGTCTGGCTGTGGCTTTGTTATATCTAGTTGGGTGGTTGTAAGTTGGGTGAATATCTACAGATGTATATTTTTGCTGGATTTTCAGACTGTATAGTTTTTCCAGTCTATATAAAGGTTTCATGAAGGATTTTTAAGGGTGACCAGTACAGAATATATTCCAGTGTTTTAGCATCGTTACCTGGAGATATGTACAGCCCCATGATTGTGACTGCCTTATGAACGTTTAGTTTCAGCTTAGATAGTAGGATTTTCAAGTTAGAGAAGGTTGGAAGGAGTGGGGGAAAAGGAGAAATCTAGTGTATTTTTGTAGAAATATAGCAACACCACCAGCTTTTTTGATGGCATTGTGTAATCCGATAACGTTATAGCATGGCAGGGCAATTTCTTCATATTTCTGTTTCCTGGCAGAGCCAGGTTTCTATGGCAACTAAGCTGTCTGAAGTGTGCAGTGCTATCCATACATGCACTTCAGTGAGTTTTTTGTAAGTACTTTATAAGTTGGTATGCTATATATGAAGGCTAGGGTGGGACTGTGGTTGAGGTGGTAGTGATAAAGAAGCTGATAGGGGTATGCTGTCTGGTGCCTGAATATCCTGAGTTGGTCCTGGGTTTGGGTGAATAAAATCACTAAGTTTAATGGTTATGGAGGTGTGATGGTATGGGTAATTTTTCATTGCATTTTTCCTTGATTTCATGTTTAGTACCCAATTTTTGAGTAAATGGCTGTTGCTTTGAATAACTGTAATTCAATAGTAATACATATGAGTGCTGATATAGGCATGGTATGTTTGGAAGATGAGGTTCAGAAGGATTTTGCTTGGAGAATACAATGCAAGAGTTCTGTTGTAAGTGTGAGAGTAATGGATGTTGGTAGGATGTTAAGTGTGCAAGCTGAAGAAGAGGTACTAGTGTGAGTAACTGCAGGAGAAATATATGGTCAAAATGTAAAAAATAGAGGGGTCTGAAGGACAGAGGATGAGGATGTAGATAGGAAGTATGGAGGGTTTAGTTGGAAAAATTTGAAGTTGAAATGTAGAATAATACATAGGGTTATAGGTGATTTTTGAGATATGTGAGGAATATTGATATGAATAAGGATGAATGTATGTGGTGAGCTGTCAGTTAAAAGTGTGTAATAGTTATGGATAAGAAAGGGTAGAAAAGCAAAAAAGATCCAATTTATGTTATATGGATGTAGACAGATTGACGGTAGATGGGTTTAAATGGTATAGACAGATAATTATTTATTTATATTTGTTGTCCGGGAGTGTCCGACTGGATGTAGGTCCATTTTCAGTGGAGGCCCAGGGAGAAAAGCTCCACAGTTAAAATAAACAGACAGTAGTTACATTGGATATCATAGTGATTAACAATTTACATAGCAATTACTTACAACATATTTACAGATGAAGAACATAGTACATCAGTAGACAACTAGAATCTTTATCTGTGAAGTACATAACAGACATTAACAAATATTACAATAAGAAGTTCCTGCTGTATAATAAGTACTAGGCTTATGAGCATCTAAGCTTGCTATAATCAAGGTAGTTAGTGGAGTGGAAAGAAAGGTAGTGGTTGGATGGGGTGGGTGATATCAGAGTGGGAGTTGAGATAAGGGGAAGGCTGGGAGATATTATAGAGGAACAGATAGATAAATATTAATTTGAATGTGGCATATGAGAGAAGATCACAGGGATGAATGGAAGAGGGAGTTTTGCTCATGAGTGACTCAGAGGTACTGTTGGGGAGGGGGCTGATTAAGCGAGCGTATAGTGCAAAGTAATATGGGAAGGAGAAAGGATGTTGGGAATGATGCTAAATGTGAGATGGAAGTAGAGAATAGGTGAATACAAACAGGAGTGGTTGCTTGCATTTTCAAAATGTAATAAACAAAAGACAAAGGAATTAGCTCAACAGTAGTGCTTGGTTTCTGTTTAAATGCACCCTTGATGATTGATAGAAGCTCTGAATGAAAGGATTTTGATTCCTTTCAAAAGTTCTTAAACTAGTAGAAGCTTTGACAAATTTCAGAGAAAAATCTGCGTTAGTTTTCTTCAAAGATGTTTACTCAGATTATCGCTTTAATCTTCTAGACTTCATCAGATCCAAAAATGTGTTCTATTATAAAGGTTTCCACAGAGAGAGAGAGAGAGAGAGAGAGAGAGAGAGAGGAGCAGTTAGTACAGCTGGTTAATGTTCAGCTTATTTCTAATTGGTTATATTTGTTATTTTCTAATTGGATGGGACTTTTACTCCTTAATTTGCAGAAGTTTTATAGGTGGGGTTTTTTAGCTACTCCTTTATCTGCAGGAGGATATTAAGTCCTCTCATTCCTGACTTAATCTCCCAGCTCATTAGTTAAAAATATTGCCAATACTTCAGAGTGCATGACTTACTAGAGATTCAGACAGGCATAATGTAAAGTTTCTAATTCTTACAGGAAGAAATCCAAAAATAATCTTATCATGTTCTAATGACTTTATATTCTGTATTCATAGTAATTTATTGTCGTTACACTTTGGGGAGCAGAGCAGTTTGTAATGTCTTATATACTTTTATTGTAAACTCTGCTAAGAAATGAAGAAATTTGATTAAAACAAGTAATGTTCATCTCCAGACACTAGATGGCAGAATTTTACTTTGAACACCCTTTGGACTGTTTAAAATGCCTCAAGTTTAAAACAGTATATTTCAGAAGTTTGGCATTTAAAAGCTATGATTACTTTCAATTTAGCTAAGATGCATGGTCATTCCTGAAGAAGAGATCACCACAATCTTCTGCCACTGACCACTGGCCACAGTCAGTTTTTCATCCATCAAGTGTTTAGGAGAAATGGCTGTGGAATTTTTAACTAGATTGTTTAATGAAATCTTGGAAAGTGAGAGGATGCCTGAGGGGTGGAGAAAAAGTGTTTTGGTACCGATGTTTAAGAATAAGGGTTATATGCAGAGCTGTAGTAACTACAGAGGGATAAAATTGATCACTCATAGCATGAAATTATAGGAAAGAGTAGTAGAAGCTAGGTTAAGAAGGGAGGCGATGATTAGTGATCTGAAGTATGGTTTCATGCCAGGAAAGAGCACTACAGATGTGGTTTGCTCTGAGAGTGTTGAAGGAGAAGTACAGAGAAGGTCAGAAGGAGTTGCATTGTGTCTTTGTGGACTTAGAGAAAGCATATGACAGGGTGCCTAGAGAGGAGTTGTGGTATTGTATGAGGAAGTCAGGAGTGGCAGAGAAGTATGTAAGAGTGGTACAGGATATGTACGAGGGTAGTGTGACAGCGGTGAGGTCTGTGGTGGGAGTGACGGATGCGTTTAAGGTGGAGGTGGGATTACATCAAGGATCAGCTTTGATCCCTTTCTTATTTGCAGTGGTGATGGACAGGTTTAACGACGAGATCAGACAAGAGTCCCCGTGGACTATGAAGTTTGCAGATGACATTGTGATATGTAGTGAGAGTAGGGAACAGGTTGAGGAGAACCTGGAGAGGTGGAGATATGCTCTAGAAAGGAGAGGAATGAGGGTCAGCAGGACTAAGACAGAATATATGTGTGTGAATGAGAGGGAGGATAGGGGAATGGTGAGGATGCAAGGAGTAGAGGTGGCGAAGGTGGATGAGTTTAAATACTTTGGATCAACAGTTCAGAGTAATGGCAAGTGTGGAAGAGAGGTGAAGATGAGAGTACAGGCAGGGTGGAGTAGGTGGAGAAGAGTGTCAGGAGTGATTTGAGACAGCGTACCAGTAAGAGTGAAAGGGAAGCTCTACAAGAGGGTAGTGAGACTAGCTATGTTATATGAGTTGGAGACAGTGGCACTGACAAAAAGGAAAGAGTCAGAGCTGGATGAGGCAGAGTTAAAGACATTAAGATTTGCACTGGGTGTGACGAGTGTAGACAGGATTAGGAACAAGTATATTACAGGGTCAGCCCAGGTTGGATGGTTTGGAGACAAAGCCAGATAGGCGAGACTGAGTTGGTTTGGACATGTGCTGAGGAGGGATGCTGGGTATACTGGGAAAAGGATGCTAAGGATGAAGCTGCCAGGTAAGTGGAAAAGAGGAAGACCTAAGATAAGGTTTATGGATTTGGTGAGAGAGGACATGCAGGTGGTTGGTGTGACAGAGCAAGATGCAGAGGACAGGAAGAAATGGAAACAGATAATCTGCTGTGGTGACCCCTAATGGGAACAGCCGAAAGAAGAAGAAGACACTTTAAATGTTTGCTCACTTAAATGGTCTTTACATCATAAAATGCACAAAAGAGTCAAACTGCAGCAGATGTACTGGGCACTGAACTGCTTTCTCTTTTAGAATATAAAACATAAGCTGAATGACTGAATATCTACTCTTGTTCTTACTTTCTGAAAGCCAGTTTGAATGTTGTCACTGGATGTTGACTGCATGTTTTTTTTCAGTTGCTTTGCATCCAAGCTCTAAGAAAACAATAAAATAAAAAATATATATCGGTGCCAAATATTGTGTCATACATTGTAATTGTTGAACTTTACACAGACAGTATGGTATACGTAAAGGTTGATGGTTATAGATAATAACTTTCACTTTATTTTAATTACTTGAATTTTAGGAGGAAAAACATCACAGAAACAGAAAATTTGATTTATTAAACTTTGCAAACATTGGGAAAGATGACTGTTTAAATCACAACATTTGGAGTAGGTGTTACCTGGCTTGCATATGATTTACAGAGACTGCTGAAATATGTGACACATTCTGATACTGCATTGCTTCTTCAGGTGTGACATACCAATTATATAAGAGCACCTGTGCCCAAGTCAGTATATTCTGCCAAAAGGGCAAATGGCACTGCACCAGAAGGGGGCATGTCACTCATCAAACGTAATTGCTGGGAACGCAAAAGCAGCCAGTGCAGTCCGTCAAAATTAATTTTGCCGACAGAGGAGTTTGCTTTTTTCTCCATTGTTATGCAACTTTAAAGTTGGTACATATATATATATATATATATATATATATATATATATATATATATATATACATATTTGGGTTTAAGAGGATGCCCCCCCCCCACATTGGGGTGCAGGTGGGCTTGCCCCAGTGCAAAAACAAAGCTGTTGAGTTGTTCATCAAAGGTGATTTCAGTGAATAGTTTTTGTTTCTGTTTGCTGAAATTACCTTCAATGACTGCCTTGTAACAGAATTTATTTTACCTGAATACATGGACAAGTTGGCCCATAATGCCTCTGCAATACAGAAATACAATTTGCAATTCATTAGGGCCTGCCTTTTTCTACTTTTTTCACAACTAGTGCTTTATCCTACTTCTGCAGTACCCCTCCCTGTCCCGCCCCCACACAAATTTTCATGATCTTCCTGAGCACAAGTAAATAAAAGCTGTTTCTGGTGTATAATACAGACACCCATAGTTAACCCAGTAAGACATTTACAGTATCTCCAAATCCATCTTTATTGTCTAGAGGCATCCACATCACAAATCAGTCTCCTGACCCTCTCCTATGAGGTTTAAAACCAGCTGCTATATATTGTTATGGCAAGTAACATTGCAAAGACAAACAGAATATATGGCTATACAAATATAATATTTATTCCAAATCACAACTTATGAGTGGGATCAGGAATTTTCTCGCATGATTCCAAGGAATTAAAACAAAGACAACCATTTTATACCTTAAAAGACATTAGGTGTAACATGGGGCACACATGGTTTATAACATTTTAACAAATCAGGATCTTACAACTACTCACGCTGTTCACATGAATAGTACATGTATGTGAGCGTATCATTGTTCTGTTACTAAATAAAGAGACATGCATCCGGTTTACATCTTTGGCTCTGTTTACCATCATACAATGAACTTTTTTTTACTGAGGAAACTTGAGTAGGATAAATTACGGCATACGCACATTTTTATGATACCTCTCATAGCTATGTATTCCCTTTGTCTGATTTAGTAACACAGCTATAAAATTTAAAAAAACAGTTATCCACACCTCAGTGGAACTCCAGAAGACAGGAAACAGTTGATGGACTTAACACAGTTTTAATGCAGTAAGAAAGCACACACATAAATGATACTCCTTGAAAATACGTTTTCGTCCTCAGCTTCATCAGATACAATTGAAAAATCTAAATTAACTGCCTTAAATACTTCAATCAAATACAAAATCACCAATAAAAACAGTATATCCCTAAAATTAACATTTCATAGACAATCCTTTTCCCCTCCACTAACATAAATAACTTCATTTAAAACAACAATTCTACACTTTAAAAATTCTTTTTTAATACAATTCATAATGTAAAATGAATCTTATTACTGCTTGCATCAATAATTGTTAAACAACATCTCTCCTTAAGGGTAATAAATCATAAAAATGCTTGCTATATAAGTTTTTAAAATTCATAAGCCATTGTATGCATTCTTTTTACTGGCTCCAGTATTCACAACCACTATACCTCCAAAACCATTACAGAATCTCATTAGGCAGAAACTCAACAAAATAAAGTACCACATTTGGATAACCTTTTGTAAGTGTTATAATCTTGCCACTCTCAGCTTTAAAACTGGGGCCAGTGACATGCCATCATTTAGTCTGGGGAACCTACTGGCTTCTAAGAAAATCTGCCAGTAAAGTTCCCTGTATTCAATTCTGGTCTCCCACATGCCACCCCTCATATCCCTTAGGATCTCCTCAAGTACAAAAATGAAACATTCCTTTCCTTTTCCACATTCTATACTGTGCCTATATAGTGCATTGTTAATGTTTCTGTTACTTACGGCATTCAAATGTTCATATACTCTACTTTTCAGCTTCCTCTCAGTTTTTCCTACATAGAATGCCTTGCATAAGGCAAGATATACACCCCACTGGTCTCACAATTACTGTAGCTCCTTCCCATGAGGGTTCTATTTCTGGAATCCAGGTGGAATAGTTCCGTATTCCTAATGAAAGGGCATTGCGCACATCTCCCACATTTGAATGCCCCTTTCTTGTTTCTAGTTCCACCCTCCTTACAGTCATAATGTCCTTCCAAAACATTTTTAATACTTGTTCCCTTCCTACAGACACATGTGAAAGGGGTTTTAAAATCTAATTTAAGGTCACTAATTCTACTGAACCTAGTCCATTCCCTTCAATGGTTCTACATACAGCATTGGCATCCCCACTAAAATCAGTGATGAAAGCCGAACCAAAATTCCCCTCATTCTTATTTTCTTTCACACTTGAATGGTCACCTACAGGGCTACTTTCAGGAATTCCCAAGATTGGGGCATATTTGCCTGTCCTCTCACTAGCCACCTCCTGTTCCACTTGGGTAATTAAAGTTTCTGGGTATCCACCTTCACAAAACATCTCATGTAACACCTCACATTCCTTTCTAAATTCTTCATCATTCGAAGTCATTCTATTAATTCTTACAAATTGCCCTTTTATTTTTTTATTATTTATTTATTTTATTTTATTTTATTTTACATTTGTTGTTACATTTTATAATACCTTTCTTCTGATGGAAAGGATGGGCACTAGCATAATGTAGAATAGAATTGGAATATGTATTCTTCCTGTATACCCTTGAATTAAATTTAGTGCCTTCCTTATAAATAGTGACATCTAAGTATGCAGTTTCTTTATGGCTAATATTATACGTAAACCTTAAAAAATCAGTAGATTCGGAAATGTACTGATAAAATTCCATGAATGTTTGAAATGTTTCTTTCCAAAAAATACAAATATCATCTAAAATCCATTTGTAAAATACCCAAACAATTCTTGTATAATACTATTCAAAACAAACTTCTTCTACCACACCATTAGTATCAGGTTGGCATACACAGGGGCACATCTTGCCCCCATTGCCACTTCACTGATCTGCTGAAAAAATTCTCCTTGAAAGAAAATATAATTATTCTTCAAAACCAATTCCATCAATTGCATACAAATATAAGTATTATCAGGGTTTAAATTTGTGTCTTCTGTTAGGTATTCCTCAAACCATTCAATGCCAATTGCTTGAGGTATTGAACCAAATAAATCTACAATGGCTATAGTGATAAAAATTAAATTCTCACTAAAAATTTCTTACTTAAAACTCCTTATAAAATCCCACGAGTCATTTTACAACATCTCATTTGTCATTACCAAATGCTTAAGCTTTACATCCAAGTACCTAGCCAAAGGGGATGTAACAGATCCCTCTGCGGCCACAATCGGCCTTAGGGGGTGGGTCATGAACATTTTTATGGGTTTTCGGTATTCCAAATGTAGAAGGAACTTGTGGGCATGGATTGTGCAAAAATTCAAATAGCTTCCTATCTATAAAACCTTCCAATAATAAGTCATACAAAGCCATGAATATCTTTTTGTAGGCTATGTTAATTTAATTAATAGAGACTTTGGAATATTTGTTCTCATCATATAAGTGTTCCAACATTTTTGCCTCATACATCACATTATTCATTGAAACAATCCCTCCTCCCGTGTCAGGCTTCATAATTCTTAGTTGCCGGTTATTCTTCAACTCAACCAAAGTTTCCTTTTCCACCTGCGTCAAGTTAGAGGGAAACCTGTTCTTACTCATTGTTGCTCTGAGTTCATGTTCAATGGAATTTTCTAGGTTTTTCAACTGGGGATGTAGGGGTGGATTTTAAACACTTCTTTTTTGTAAACTCGTGTCACTATCCCTTATTCCTAATCTCTCATCAAAGACCAATTGAAAGTAAATTTTTCTCAAGAACAGTTTAACATCAATAATTGTCTTACTCAAGTCACATTTTCTGGTTGGAACAAAATTCACTCCCTTAGAAAGAAGTTGGAAGTGTTGTGTTTCCACTTCCACTTCACTGTAGTTGAAAATATTAAATCCTTGGTAGGAATTTTTAAAACCCTCCTTCACAATACCAGCATTCAAACTATTTTCACTCAACATGTATGTTCCGTATCCTTTCTGACCTCCAGAGGGGGGGGGGTATGCTAAAGGGTCATTCAGTGGTGGGGGTAATCATAGGTACTAACAACATTTTCCTCTGTATTCATGTCATGAATATTTTCCTGTTCCTCCATTTCTCTCCCCAAAGGTCTTAAGATCTCCCCAGAAAAATGATTGTTGACAAACCTAGGTCTAGGGTAGTAACTCTTCTGTGAGTATTCCTGCCTATCTCTATCCATCTTTTTTTTTTCTGAATGTATATTTGCTTACATTTATTGTCAATCTGTCCCCTTAATTCAAAATATTTATTTTTGTGTTCATCAACAGTAAAAAGCAAGTCATTCACAACACTTTCATTAATACTTTCAATATTTTTCATTAAAGTTAACATATGCTTCTCATTTTGCTTTGTAACGGCTTTCATTAATTCAAAACCACAACTATCAAACATCCCCACCAACTCATGGTGAAATTCAGAGTCATCTTGCCCATTGCTGGGAAATTTCCACACTCTCAGTCCCTTAATAATCATTGTCCATTTCCAAACTTTTACATTTCTAAATTAAATCATTCAAAGTCTGAACATTCTCATTATATGACCGACCATATGCATTGTTATTGCCATTTAAAGAACTAAAGTCAAACTTTCTTCTTAGCCAATCATTCAAAGTCACTTGGCTATTATTATGAATATTACAGTCACCTCTTATTGGAGGTGAAAAGGATTGTGGCTAAAGTCTATGAAATGGTAATTTTAGGGATATACTGTTTTTATTGGTGATTTTGTATTTAACTGAAGTATTTAAGGCAGTTAATTTAGTTTTTTCAATTGTATCTGATGAAGTTGAGGATAAAAACATATTTTCAAGGAGTATCATTTATATGTGTGCTTTCTTACTGCATTAAGACTGTATTAAGCCCATCAACTGTTTCCTGTCTTCTGGAGTTCCATTGAGGTGTGGATAACTGTTTTTAAGCTGCAATTGCACCTTTTTTTCCTTTATTGTGGTTACAGCTATAGCATTTGTCTTTAAATAGACAGAAAACATATGCCAGCTACTTTGCTATCTGTTACGATTACAGGGGAAAACGTCATTTCAAGGCTGCAGATGGGTACACTTCAGTACATCTCTAAGCATTCAGTATTAGAGAATATAAAAAAGAACTTAAATTTACTTTGTTTTCTCTGTTATCATTACATTATGAATGTGGACATGGTTCTTCATAATGTTCAGTCAGTGGCCAGCCACCCTAATTTGAGAAGGGCTATGCTAATAAGACTTTATTATGAGGTATGAATGGCCAGTCCCCTTGTGTCTGAAATGTGCATGCCTCTATCTTTTAGTAAAACATTTAGTAGATTCATATTCATATTCATATAGACTTGCATGGCTTCTAGTACTGGATAGCATGAAATTCCACTCTTCCTTTCCAACCAACTCTACAGCAGAAGAAAGAAACTGTTGCAAAAAAGAGTAAAATCCCATGACTGGAGGAACTCCCTGGTCAACCTCAGTAAGAAGCTGAGATTCCTCATAAAATCCTCCAAAGCTAGTTATGAAAACCAAATTGCCACTGACTCTAAAGGCAACCACAAAGCATTCTATAGCTATGTCAAGAATCTCAATGGCAACACTCAGATCTGCTCTGAGTTACAGCACAATGGCACTAAATATACAGAACCAACTGATATTGCCAACATCCTGGCAGATAGGTTCAGTGCTAAATTTTCCCCCCTCTCACCCCCTAGAGGGCCCATCTCTATACCGGAAGAATGCAAAGTTCCTGTAATCACGGCTGCACAGGTAAAAAACAGACTCTCCAAAGCCAAGAACACAGCATCCATGGGACCTGACAATATCCCAGGCTGAGTTCTACATGAACTACAAAATGAACTGGCACCCTACCTAAGTACCATGTTCAGTCATAGCCTCACCTCAGGCTTTGTGCCCACTGAATGGCACACAACTAAGGTTATTCCACTCCACAAAGGGGGAACCATGAAGGACCCTGGGAACTACCGCCCCATTAGCCTGACTAGCCTGATCTGCAATGCCATGGAATGTATCATCATGGAACTCATAAACAAAGACATTGGTAATCTCCAAATTCTGGACCCTACCCAGTTCGGATTTGTAAAAGGCAGATCATGTCTCCTAAACCTGATTGACTTCTTTGAAGCAGTCACCAAAGCCATAGATGAGGGTAAGGTGGTTCACACAGCTTATCTAGATCTCACCAAGGCTTTTGACACCAATCCCCACTCTGGAATTATAGATAAGCTCATTAAACTAGGTATAAATCCCTATGTCACAAGATAGGTTGCCAACTGGCTCACAGACAGAACCCACACTGTGAAAGTAGCAGACTCCAAATCCGACTTCAGACCAGTGACAAGTGGAGTACCACAGGGTTCAATCCTGGGTCCTCTCCTGTTTGGTATCTACTTCTCCGAAGTTCAGGCTAACACAGAAGGCCTTTGGCTAACAAAGTTTGCAGATGACTGCAAACTAGGAGCCATAACTGAAACTCCTAATGATGTAGACATACTACAAAAGGGCTTCACTGAGACAGATGCCTGGTGTCAAAGCCATGGCCTGAAGCTCAATGCCAAAAAGTGTATTGTCGTCCCTTTGGTAAAATCTCTGTACCCATAAATTACCACATAAGGGGTAGTCTACTTAATGCCGAAAGTGTGATAAGAGACCTTGGGACACAGGTGGACAGTAGTCTCTCCTTTGATAATCACATCGCCACAGTGGTAAGGAAATCCTTCTACGTGGCTCACCTCATCACAAAAGGTTTCTCATCCAGAAAAAAAGAGGTCATTGTTCCCCTCTACTCATCACTCATTAGACCCATTATAGAGTACAATGCCCCTTTTGGTATATACCTCACAAGACATCTACAACAACTGGAAATGCCACAGAAATACCCCACAAAGAGGATTACTGGCCTCAAACAGATGCCCTACGCAGACCATCTCAAACACCTCCAGCTTTACTTCGTTGCATATCGCCTACTCAGAGGCGATCTCTGCCTAACATACAAAGCTATGTCAAACCCAGAGCTGTTGGACATGCTCCACTTAAAGAAATCCCAATCCCTCCAAGCTATACGCTCTGGGGACCTAAACCTTGTCACCACAATAAACAGAACATGCTGGAGGGATAGATTCCTGTCCCAGAGACTTCCCATACTCTGGAACAGACTACCTATCTATGTCAAACAGAGCTCCTCATTGGCACTCTTCAAGAAAAATCTTGATGACTGGATGGGAAATAGGAAATTCACCCCAGGGATCACTTCTGTGGCTCTGCTTGACAGGGGCACAGGAAAATAATTTTCTTGGATGGTGAAAGCCAGGGTACCTTTTTGGCTAGGTTTATATAGGCCCTGTGGCTAATAGCCTAGTACCTACCTATGAACCTATGTACCTTGGTGTTGCTCACATCGCCACTTTCTTACATCATATTTCAAACTAACAGCTTAATCTGCATTCTTTGTTAAAAAGCCTTCATGGAACAAGGACTAAGTTAAACAGATATTTATTACTAACCATTCAAATATAAAGTCCATACTTTTCAATCTCATAACACAACAATTCTGAACAAAGCCAAACATAATGGGGGTGGGGGGACAAAGGCCAAAAATCATGGTGCAGATTTTAAATATTGTTTCTATAAATTTAAAACATTGACAGAATAACAGGTTTTGTGTTAGTATGCATTTTCTGCAGAATATGAAATCTGAAACTCAAAAACCTGTCATTATTTAGTTCAATCTTTAATGATTTACCAGAACAATTGATGATTATGAGGAACAGACAAAAAGTCTGAGGCCAAAATCTGGACATTCTAAACAATTCTGGACAATTGAGAGGCATATCTTTCAACCTCTTAGCCCAATAAAGCTGGTCAGAGTCTGACATAATGAGGGTACAAAGGCACAAAAATAGGGACAGATTTTAAATATTATTCTTCTAAATTTAGAAAACTGCTAAAATAATAAAGTATGTATTAAATACATTTTTCTAAAGGATATTAAGTCTGAAACTTGAAAGTATGACATTATTTACTAATTTTACTCCTTAGATAATCTCAGTGATTTGCCAGAAAACCCAAGCATTTTATGAAGAACAGACCAGCATTTTGAGGTAATAATCTGGGCATTCTTTGAAAATCTGGACAGTTGAGAGGTACGTCTTAGTCTAATGTGTAGCTTAACAAAGACAGTGAGGATACAATTTGTACTTGCAGGTGAGATACAGTCCGAATATTAAATCTGTCCTTTCTTACAGTGAATTTAAATCTATACTGATTTTAAAACTCCTTTATAAATTGTAACTTGAGCTGATTTTCAGATGTATAACCATTCCAGCCATAAGTATCTCAGCATCCATATACTTTCTAAACCACGTCACCTGATAAAGGTCATGGAGGTAGCACGTTGGGCGGGATAGACCAAACTTCCCTATATGGAGCAGTAGCTTCCTTATCATTCTGTGGGATTTACAGGCATTTCCAGGTGAGATGAGAGATGTAATCCTTCCAACGTGTCCTCATTCAGTACTGGGGCTTTTTATTAGTGAGTTATACTTGATACACCTGTCATGGAAGATGCCTGGAGGAAATCTTGGCAAGGTACGCAATCCATCTCAATTGACTCTTATCATTATCAGGGAGCAATGACTATACTCGAACATCCTCCTAAATTGCTGGGCCTCTCACTCTATCATATGGAATGAATCCAGCTACCCTGTGAATGAGCCACATTTCTGCAGCTTGTATCTGTGATCTCATCCTTTTCACTACTAGTCAAAGTTCTGATCATAGGTGATGATGGGGACATTTATTTAACACTAAATTAACAGAGACATTCTGTGGATCAGGTCTGGCCTCACCATCACAGTTCAATACAACACGTGCAGTACTTCTGCCACTATATCCAGTTTCTGGTCCATCATCCTTACTCATGAACAAGATCAGGAAGGTCATACCCCTGAAGTACTGCTCCTCACCTGCAGAAAACAATCCACTCTTTCCTGTGACAGAACCATTTATTTTCATCCCATCAACTTCACACTCAACAGTGAATCGTTCTAATGCACATTGAAGATCACAGCCCCTTGAGGCTAACAGGACAACATCATCTGCAACAACAAAGATGCTACCTTCACATCTCCAAAGAGGATGCTCTTCAGACCTTGTATTCATCTTGATATCCTCACCATGAAAATCACAAAGCAGAGGGTATCCAAGACCCTTGGTTTGTGGAATCATACATCCCTCCTCAACATATTAACACTGGGAATGCAGACAGAACAGTCACTCCTCAAAGGAAATGTGTGGTATGTAGCAACAGCAGCTCCTCACAGGGAATGTGTGGTATGTAGCAGCAGCTCACAGGGAATGTGTAGTATGTAGCAGCAGCTCACAAGGAATGTGTGGTATGTAGCAGCAGCAGCTCCTCACAGAGAATGTGTGGTATGTAGCAGCAGCAGCTCCTCACAGGGAATGTGTGGTATGTAGCAGCAGCAGCTCCTCATAGGGAATGTGTGGTCTGTGGCAACAGCAGCTCCTCACAGGGAATGTGTGGTATGTTGTAGCAGCAGGAGCTCGTCACACGGAATGTGTGGTATGTAGCAGCAGCAGCAGGAGCTCGTCACATGGAATGTGTGGTGTGTAGCAGCAGCAGCTCCTCACAGAGAATGTGTGGTATGTAGCAGCAGCAGCTCCTCACAGGTAGTGTGTGGTATGTAGCAGCAGCTCCTCATAGGGAATGTGTGGTATGTAGCAGCAGCAGCTCCTCACAGGGAATATGTGGTATGTAGCAGCTATAGCAGTAACAGCTCCTCAAGGGGAATGTGTGGTATATAGCAGCATTAGCTCCTCATAGGGAATGTATGGTCTGGGGCAGCAGCAGCTCCTCACAGGGAATGTGTGGTATGTTGTAGCAGCAGCAGAAGGAGCTCATCACATGGAATGTGTGGTATGTAGCCGCAGCAGTAGTAGCTCCTCATGGTGAATGTGTGGTATATAGCAGCAGCAGCTCCTCATAGGGAATGTGTGGTCTGTGGCAACAGCAGCTCCTCACAGGGAATGTGTGGTATGTTGTAGCAGCAGCAGCAGGAGCTCGTCACACGGAATGTGTGGTATGTAGCAGCAGCAGCAGGAGCTCATCACATGGAATGTGTGGTATGTAGCCGCAGCAGTAGTAGCTCCTCATGGTGAATGTGTGGTATATAGCAACAGCAGCAGCTCCTCATAGGGAATGTGTGGTCTGTGGCAACAGCAGCCCCTCACAGGGAATGTGTGGTATGTTGCAGCAGCAGCAGCAGCAGGAGCTCGTCACATGGAATGTGTGGTATGTAGCAGCAGCAGCTCCTCACAGGGAATGTGTGGTATGTAGCAGCAGCAGCTCCTCACAGAGAATGTGTGGTATGTAGCAGCAGCAGCTCCTCACAGGGAGTGTGTAGTATGTAGCAGCAGCTCACAAGGAATGTGTGGTATGTAGCAGCAGCAGCTCCTCACAGGGAATATGTGGTATGTAGCAGCTGTAGCAGTAACAGCTCCTCAAGGGGAATGTGTGGTATATAGCAGCATTAGCTCCTCATAGGGAATGTATGGTCTGGGGCAGCAGCAGCTCACGGGGAACATGTGGTATGTAGCAGCCGCAACAGTAACAGCTCCTCATGGGGAATGTGTGGTATATAGCAGCAGCAGCTCCTCATAGGGAATGTGTGGTCTGTGGCAACAGCAGCTCCTCACAGGGAATGTGTGGTATGTTGTAGCAGCAGCAGCAGGAGCTCATCACACAGAATGTGTGGTATGTAGCAGCAGCAGCAGGAGCTTGTCACACGGAATGTGTGGTATGTAGCCACAGCAGTAGTAGCTCCTCATGGTGAATGTGTGGTATATAGCAACAGCAGCAGCTCCTCATAGGGAATGTGTGGTCTGTGGCAACAGCAGCTCCTCACAGGGAATGTGTGGTATGTTGTAGCAGCAGCAGCAGGAGCTCGTCACACGGAATGTGTGGTATGTAGCAGCAGCAGCAGGAGCTCGTCACATGGAATGTGTGGTATGTAGCCACAGCAGTAGTAGCTCCTCATGGGGAATGTGTGGTATATAGCAACAGCAGCAGCTCCTCATAGGGAATGTGTGGTCTGTGGCAACAGCAGCTCCTCACAGGGAATGTGTGGTATGTTGTAGCAGCAGCAGCAGGAGCTCATCACACGGAATGTGTGGTATGTAGCAGCAGCAGCAGGAGCTCATCACATGGAATGTGTGGTATGTAGCTGCAGTAGTTGCAGCTCCTCATGGGGAATGTGTGGTATATAGCAACAGCAGTAGCTCCTCATAGGGAATGTGTGGTCTGCAGCAGCAGCTGCTCACAGGGAATGTGTGGTATGTAGCAGCAGTGGCTCACAGGGAATGTGTGGTATGTAGCAGCAGCATCAACATCTCCTCACAGGGAATGTGGGGTTCAAATGGAGAGATGAAAAGACAGCAAACAAAGGAGAGGAGTAGTGATGAAACTGAATTCATCCTCAAGTCTTGGTGAGTACATTCGTGAGGTGGACCTTGTTTTTACAAAATCTCACCAAGACGACACTGACATATAAACTGTATTTATATAGCATATATCTTGGACAGAAGTAGGTCAAAAATTAAAAGAGATAGCTGGGTGCACAAGGCCCAGGATAAAAAAGTGCCCAATCCTGGTAGGTGCACTGGTGCCAGGACTGGAAAAAAATGACAGTGTAGAATCCTGAAAATACAGAAACATTCTTACAACAGAGCCAGGCCAGGCCCAGGGGGAGGATGGCCCCCCTGTTGTAGAAGGAAGTAGCAGTCCACAAAAATCACAAAGAGTAATAGGCCAAAGAAGAGCCATAAAGATGATAGAGTGGATTAGTGAGGATAAGAAAGAAATTATGTATGGTTACTATTATGCAAAAAGCCCAAAATTTCCAGACACAAGATATACAAAATGATTAAAAGAGAAATTAGAGGAAAGGAAAATACTTCCGCAAGAAAAACTGTCAGAAGCTTCAAATGAAAATTTGCATTCATTAATACAATAGGTTTGTGAGAAACAGTATACAGATCAAGAAACTTTGATCTGTTTGTTAAAAGAAGCATCTGAGGATGTGCGAAAATATAAACAACAAAACCTAGAGATTTGTGAACAATATAAAAAAGAAATATGGACATGGGAAAGATAGAGAGATTTGATATGGTGTAATATTTATGCAAAGGAGAAAGCAAAACTAACCAATACAAAAAGCATCAAAGATATTTGAAAAGAAATACAGGCAAAGGAATCCGGACATAAAAAACTTTACAATACAAAAAATAAGAAGACAAAGAGGAAAAGTAGAAAAGGAAATTAATAATGGAGAAGTTAAATAAATAGAAACTGAGGTTATGGAGAACCTGCAAAGTGAATGATTCAGTGTAGAAAATTGAATGCAGAAAGCACCACAACAAGATAGAGCAATGGATATCCAAATTAAGGGGAAACCAGTGGAACAGGAAGCAATTGGTCAAGTGCCATATCAAGGTATTTTGGAGCCTTCCACAGGAAATCAGTATAAACATTCACTTGAAGCTAGACAGCAAGGAAAGGAACAGGAAACTGTAAACTCTGATGCAGTCAATGTTGAGGAGTGATAGGCCAGTGAGTTCCCATATGACAGAGCAACAGATGACACAGGATGAAATT
>NC_056746.1:947218898-947268898 GCF_019279795.1 Protopterus annectens | reverse complement strand
AATTAACATACATACTCATATTAATGAACACAGCCAAAAGCTCTTGTTCCAGTCATGACAGCACAGGTAAATGCCAAGCAGTTTAGCAGACAGGTAATGTTGTGGCTAGTAGATGTCCAGTTTCACCAGAGTGCATTTTCATACTTTCTGTGCTGCTCAGTATAGCCACTCCTCTGTACATTTTAGTATTCTCTACAAAGGCATGCATATTTTCCTGTAATCTCTTTGCAGTGCTGCTGACATAGTTTTAAAGATGCTAGGACCTAGCACTGTGCCCCCTGGGACTGCAGCAGCAGTAGCAGCTCTGTTTTTTTCCCACTACATTTGCCAGTTACCATCACACTCTGTGTTCTGACACAAATCAGCTCTTTTGTCAGGGTGCCATGTGTTTGATGTTTAACATATGTATATAAATCTTTCATGTGGCACTGTGCCATATAGGATTCATAGGATTTCACTGGAGTTTCATGACTATTTAATGGCCACAGATACCTTGCCAATACCCCACCCTCAGACTTTACCTTCTTTCTCAAGGAGGCATCAGTTAGGCCTGCTGTAGATTTGAGAGTGCCCATCTAGTTGCCCAGGTTTAGTTTGTAAAATGATACTGCTAAATCTGCAGACGAAATTTATTCCTGAGAATGGGGAGCTGCTGGTTGAAGACTCTACCTCTGCATCATGTTCTGTTTATCTGCTGACAATGGTTCAGGCATTTGGACCTAGTGTGAGCGCTGTTTGACTTTCTGAGATATAGGAGGTCAAGGACCATGGGATCTCTAATGGCATGGTAAGAGAGCCACAGTTCTATAAGACACAGAGTACAGGGACAGGGCTTCCAGCTTCACTTGGTAATTAAGGTTCTTAAAGCAAGAGATCTTCTTAGGACCCTCTGGGGCTTTTTGAGAACAGCTACCTTAATCTGATCCAAGTTAGTTTTTTTTTTGTTTGTTTTAAACAATAAATATCGTTATTAAATTATCACATATTACATAGGCAATCATACATTTATATAAATGAAAACAAACCAAACTGACATCATGATTTTAGTTGCAAACATTATACATCACAAACCATATTGATATAATTTTAGTTGCAAACATGGGTCTATATTATATGAGCGAAAGTTCATATGAACAAACGCTCTAATGAGCGAAAATGCAAGACATCGAACGTTATATACCCCCCCCCCGCTAAATATATATATTCCAACTCCGAGATCGCACTACAGTGAGGAAAGGGCAAGTATTCCTATCTTCACTGTACTGCGACCCCAGAAAAAGCATTTTGATGCCCGGCATTTTCACTCATTAGAGTGTTCATATGAACTTTTGCTCATACAATATAGACCCGCAAACATTATACATCACTTATATTCCATCCAGTCATTGTCAGTCAAACATTACATAGCTCATTCAAATCCTGCCTTCTTTTAAACCGTGTTCTTCCTCTGCATGTACTGTTCCCACAATTCCCATTTTTGCTGTGTAATTTGCTCCTACCCTTTTCTAAAGATCCCAATTTCCAATTGTTTTATCTCTGTTACTATACTCACTACTTCTAGTACTTTAGACTTTGATTTCCATTTTCTAGTAATTGCTTTTTTGGCAGCCACCCTAAATAGACCCAGCAAGGCCTTACTATGTGTAGGCAATTCTAATTCTGTATCATAGCTCAAAAAAATCATTTCCTTAGTTACACCAATTTACTCACTTAGTATCTCTGACAGAGTAGTCTGCAGGGAATCTTTAAAGTCTGCCAACTCATTACACTCCCAGAAAATGTGTTCCTAATAATATTTTCTTCCCCATCACACTTTCAACATTTGTTGTCTACACGAGGAAAAATTCTTGTAGTCTACTTGGGGTATAAAAATCTTATGTGAACACTTCCAAGAAAATATCTTAAATCTTCTACACTTTGTTGCGTATTTGGAGACAAACATATATTCCCTATTGTTCCTTTGTGAATTGCTTAGCTAATCTCTCTTCCCAATCCCTTCTAATCTCCTCTGATTGATTCTTATAGTTATCATGCAATAGTTTGTATGATCAACTAATTATTCCTGTTTAACAGCTACTTCTGTTCTAGATTCTAATAAAACTCTACTATTGCTGGTCTTTTGCTTAGGACCTCCCTATTTCTTTCTGTTTGCCTATACTCTGATATCAGACCTTGATAGGAAGGCAATCTCTAGCCTGCAGTCCAAATAAATACTTGCCCTCTTCCCATTCTATTACCCTTCTCCCTCTAGTTATGTGCGCCCAATACCTTTGTTGTTTTGCCAGTTTTTTCCAATAAATTCCAGACCCCTCTTGCCTATTATCTGTATCCCTAATTGCAGTCATCCCTATTGGTAGAATCTCCTTTTTCCATTCCCATGTTGGCTTAGTTCTTAGAATACTTTCTTCTACTTTATGAATATAATATCATGTATGGTTATTGTTACTCTCCTTAATGATCTGCCTCCAAAATCCCAGTCGCTCCTTGTTTCTTGAGCTTCCCCCATTTCATTATCAACCCTTTCCACTTTGAATTATACATTTATGCTTGTACTATGTGTTGGAGCCTCAACTGTGTAGCATTGAAACACCCCTTCAAATCAGGTAATCCCAAACTGTCTTGTTCTGTTGGAAGAATCACCTGAGCTCACTTCACTCTTGCCATCTTCCTCTCCCAGATAAAATCCTTCAGCTCTTTATTAACTGCTATTTACAACTTCTCCTATTGTTGATAACAATATGCCTAACTTGTGTATAAGACTAAAGGGACGAAAATATTTTGACTGCTTGTATTTACTATCCATATCCATATAACAAGGCTTCCAATTTCTCAGTTTTTGTAATATCTTTTATTTAGTCTCTTCCCACATATCCTTAGCTGCCACACCAGAATCCTTTTTAATCCATTCTCCTAAGTACTTCATTTATCATGTCCCTATAAATATGGATATTTCTGAATCAATTCGGCGTGGGTACATAATTTACAGCTATTGCCTTTGTCTTAGCTTCATTAATTTTGCATCCCAAAAAGATATGAAACTGTCTCAAAATGTTCCACAACACTGAAATGTCCTTTTTAAGTTTTATCAGGTATAAAATAATACCATCTGCAAATAGAACCATCTCTTTTGACTACCATACCAATTATAATCTTGAATTTCTGAGTCCTTTATTTTCTTTGCCAATGGTTCTATATATAATGGAAATAAAAAGGGGAAAGAGGACACCCCTGCCTATTTCCTCTACTGAAACAGAAATTATCAAAGAGAAACTCACCCATTGTAATTTTCACTTCCAATCCCTCATATATCCTCCTAATCAACCTTATAATTTTATCAGGGAATGCAAATGGTACCATTGCTCTGCCCATAAACTCCAGCTTACTCTGTCAAATGCTTTCTCTGCATCAAGACCAAGTTAGGGTTAGGGTTAGCACTGTACTCTGTAATGGGTCTGAGCAGTACTGAATATGGAGGAGTGATAACATTAGTTGTGCTAAGTGAAAGCATTTCCTGACTACAGTTAACATGCGATGATCAAATTAGGGGGAACTAACTCTATAAGGACCACTAAAGCAACCCATGCATGTTGATTAGCTTCTGAAGTGAAGAAAAACTACAGGCCTTACTATTTTTTTTGTAAGGGAGTGTTATCTATACTCTATGTTTTGTGTAATGATTATTTTCTGAAGGAAACACTGCTATACTTTTTAGCATTCTGTTTTAATCAATTGTCCATATAGCAGGGATTAACTAGGGTACGCTCTTTCTAAAAGGTACAAATATCTGAGGGGGTCTGACAATTGCACCCAGTTTGCAGTCATCTGCAAATTTGGTTAATCAGAGGTAATGGTTATCAGTTATGACATCAGGGAAACAGATGCAGAACAAGAGAAAACCTACTGTAGACTTCTATCAAAGAAGTTAACAAGTTAACAAGATTTAACAGGAATGATTCTCCCCTTGATGAAGGCAATTTTTTGTGGGTTAGGCCTAGTGAGATTTTTGGTATCAAAATTAATGCTCTATAGCTTTAAAAATCTTGATATCATAATTAATATTAGTTATGATACACTCAGCAGCTTTTCAATTCAGACTCATAAGGCTGATTGGCTTATAATTTTCTGGGTCCATTGTGGGGTCACCCTTGTGGAGGGGCATAACCACAGCAGTGCACCAGGATTTGCCAAAATAGTACATGGCTAAGCTTAGGTTAAACAATTGAGTTGAGACTCAGCAAGAGCTTATTTGATGCTGTTTATTAAGCACCCATGTATATATTGTCAAGACCCACAGAGAAAGTGTTTCTTATCTTTAATAACACCTTAAGAGCATCTTCCTTAGTGATAATAGGAGATGTAAGGAATTCTATCAGACTAGTATTTGAATGAGTTTGGGGTGCAGTTTGTGGTGAATTTAGTTGCTAGTATATTTGCAGTGTCATTGGGTTGGAGTGGGAGCCCCACTATGGAAAAGTTCACAAGAGTAGTGAGCACTATTTCTTAGTTTTCTAATATAGCTAATGAAGGCCTGTAGTTTTTCTTCACTTCAGAAGCTAATCAACATGCATGGGTTGCTTTAGTGGTCCTTATAGAGTTTTTCAGTACCTTGATGATATTTTTTTATGGTAACCATTTGAAATATGAAGAATGAATGGCCAAAAGAACAGACTTACATATACTAAGTCCGAGATGCCATTTGTTAAAATATTCCCTTTTCCCTGAGGTACATAAATTTCGGAGTTGGTATATATATATATATATATATATATATATATATATATATGTGTGTGTGTGTGTGTGTGTGTGTGTGTGTTGTGGGGTGGGGGCTCGCTCCCCAAATGGGAAGGTGCAGGGGGAGAAAGGAAGTTTAAAGGAGAAGAGTGATTTCCAAAATTTGCTCTTCTTCTTTGTTTTCAGTCTTTTTTCTGGCTTGTTGGCACTCAGCATTTTAAATGCTGACATTTCAATAGAGGGCCATTTTTTATACTATCCTCATTATCAGGAGTTCTCAAATTACTGTACAGTTTATGGAGTTTTTTTTCTCGTTATAAAGTTTATGTCAGTTGACCACCAAGGGGATATGCTTTTAAATTTCCCATTGTAATGGTTTCTAGTTGAAACTGTTAGATCTATACATTTCTGTATGTGGGCATAAAACTCCTTAGTGACATTTGCTGTGTCTATGTCAACAGTGCTGATGCCATAGATACATTTAGAGATTTCATCATATAATTGTAAAGGATTCACCTTTCTGAAGTCCTTAAAGGTGGAGACATTCGTTAGAGGGTATGTTGATTCCGAGAGGAAATGTCAGAAGTTTATGTTTGATTTAACTGGTGAAGGACAGATTAGGGAAGTGGAAGAGACACAGGCAATATTTGTAAGGACAAGATCAAGGATATTTTGGCTTCTAATGGATTTACTAACTTTTTGATCCAGGGAATTCCTTTTTATAAAATCCAGATGTCTGAGCATACCATACTTTACAGGTAAAAATGTTTTGGCCTATGCTGGGGTAATTGAAGTCACAGAGGATTACAGAGTTGTTGTTTATAAGAATTTCTTGTAAGACTAACAAGAATCTGACATGAACATCTGGGGACATGGAGGAGATTCTGTAGCATGCTATATGTTGGATGCTTGACTGGTCTATAGTAGAATGAAGTACAAGGAGCTTGATTTGTGGGTGTCTTTGTATCAGCCTAAACGAGATGTTTTCCCTAACAAATATGGAGACACCTCCACACTTTCCATTAGGCCTTAAGGCATTGTAGTTGCAAAACCCAAGTATGAAGGGAGTGCTTTCTTTACATTTAAACCAAATGTCTGTACTACACACAGGACATTTTCCAGATGCAGGAGCACCTCAACATTGGGCAATTTGTCACTGATAAACAATCCAAAATAGTGCAAACGCAGAACCAAAGGAAAACAACACTTCAAAGGCACAGAGATGGTTCACAAAAAGTTTACTTCACCAGAAATAAAAAAGCAAATAAAAGCACTGAGTGCTTTTATCTCTTAAAGTGAGACTTCATCAGAATAATGTTAGAATAAAACACAAGACAATAGATAGCTTTAAAATTCATGTAATTGGTAGTTATTTAACAATGTGTTATTGAGACTCCTGGTGCTGAGAAGAGTTAGTTTAAGCTAAGCCAATTTAGGGTTAGATGAATTTTCAACATTGGGATGTCCATTAGATGAACTCTGCCTAAAAG
The DNA here is from genome assembly GCF_019279795.1 of Protopterus annectens. Lineage (NCBI taxonomy): Eukaryota > Metazoa > Chordata > Ceratodontiformes > Protopteridae > Protopterus > Protopterus annectens. The sequence goes on along the minus strand of NC_056746.1, from coordinate 947,262,677 downwards.
GCATTATGGGGCAGCAAAGACTTTTGCCAGTATGTGAAAAACCTTGAGAAAGAGATGTCACCATTCCTTGCAAATCAAGTAGAACTTTGATTATTTTTTTCCAAGACTGATACATACTGCATCCCCTTGGAATGACAGCAGCTATTAAGCCAATTGTTAAAATCAGTTGTCTTTTCTTTCCACCTAAGCATCATTTTTGGTGAAGGAAGGATTATACTCAGGACTAGAGTCTTACCTGCATCTGTCATATGCATAAAATGTTCCAAAATGTCTTGCTGCATGTTCCCCAGGGTTTTGCACCCATGGTATTCAGAGCCACTGTGATCCTGGCACCCAAAGGGCAGCTGATAGTAACCTTGTCCTTGCCCAACCTGGTGATTGAGGAATCTGTATGCATAATAATCAACTCACCAATCATTAATACAGTTTATCATAAGCTAGTTTAGAATTACTTGATTGTGAGCAAATTTGCTGTTGCTGTCTTGTTTATGCATGTGTGCATGGAATAGGTGAGATGACAGACTTCCACTGAGGCCTGTTTTTACAAGTTCTGGAAGGCTTTGGCAAAGATTTCTTTACAGTATCAGCATAACATTTTTGTATGCTCTGTTTGAGTGGTAGTAGTTGGTGTAAAGGTGTGACTATGTGATGATCACAGAGGCTTACTGTTATTGAGAGCGATGCCTCCATACTAGCTGGGTATTTGCACCTCTCACAGAGTTTTCTGTGTTAAGTACGAGTTCGTTATCAGTGACTATAAGGTAGTCACTACACACCCTTAGGATACCAAGTGCTAGGAGGCTGGAGATGGAAGGAGAATACGTTTGCTGACCCCCACATTGTCCAGTGCTTTGAATGTTGGCTGGATAAGTGCACAAGGAGCTAAGAGAAGGCTGGGGTAGTACTACCAGAATAGTATCAGTGGTGCTAACAGAGCGACATGCAGTGTGGTGATGTTCCTAGTGCAGCTAGAAGCAAATCAAGCAGCCAAGCAAAGATAAGTGTAAGTTAATGCTGCTCTCGATACAAATGAGCCAGCTGGCAACTGCTTACTTACCACTATTCAGAAGTGCAGCTACCCCTTCTGCCACACAAAGATGTTCCCCCAATCTGGTGCCCCCCTCAACTTTAAGTTGAGGTCCAAAAAAAAAAGTACTTGAGGTCCAAAAAATATTTTTCTAATTTCTCTACTTTAAACAGTAGCAAACAGCTTCCTAGAAGTATAACAGGCAGCTTGCTACATCTAACAGGGAGTGCTCAGCATCTCAGCCTTGGCTAAAACTGCATTATCAGCATTCAGAAATTAACTAAATAAGCATTTCCTGGAAAGCATTTGTAATGAAGATTATGGCCTTAACATCTTTCCCTGGGGAGGCAGCCCCCTTCGACACACCCTAGATTTGCCTCTGCCACTATTCAGCTACAACTACAATGTGCTGCACAGACAGCAGCTCAGCAGACAAACACACAATAAATAGCAAATAAGCAAAACACCCTTACACCCTAACCCTGGCCCAACCTCTACCCCTCACTCATCCCACCCTATTACCTCTATCAATCTGACTTCTCCCATACAATACACCACAAACTCTGCTGCTCTTCTTATTGTTCATATTAACATTAGAAGCATCTATAACAAGCTATCAGAATTGCATGAATGGCTTGGTTTGCATTCACCTGACGTTGTAGTAATAACAGAGACATGGCTAAAAAATATGAAACAACAGATAATGAGATACTCTCACCAGATTATGGCATAGTCAGGGCACACAGAAAACTCTTAGAAGAGAGCTGGTAGAGCAATATTCAGTATAAATACTCTACAGCTCACCCTATCACCTCTGTCACCCCCCCCCCCTTTCAACAAAACTGAAATTCTCGTATCGATTCTCTTACTAAATCAACACAAATCCTTTAACATATTAGGAGCTTATAACCCACCTGGAAACAATTATAGCACAGCAGAAGATTTATTCTGCTGGGTAGCATCCAACATCCACTACAAAAAAGATATTATTAGGTGATCTCAATAATGACTGCCTCTCTCCTCTAAGAACACCACCCATACCATAAATCTGTATGGACTAACACAACTAATCACCACTCCAACTCGCTTCAACAATAAAAATAACAAGGGTACAACAATAGACTGGATACTCACTCAAAGAGCCAGGTAAAATCTCTTAGACTCATTTACATGATCATCTACCTATATTCACCACAAAGAAGCAAACAAAAATCCATAAAGAACACAACTTTAATGTGACTCAGAACTTCTAAAATTTCAACAAAGACACATTCATCTCATACCTAAAACAGTATAACTGGCCTAACCTAAAGCACCTACCACTCACTGACACTGTATCTCACTTCAATAATATATTTCTAAAAATCCTAAATGAACTGGCCACACTTAGAAAAAAAAATAAGTTAAGCCAAATCCTGCCCCCTGTCTATCCAGAAGCACAAACATCTCATGAAACTTAGAGATGCTGCCTGGAAAACTTGGGACACAAAACAAAACTCAGCCAAACTATCAGAAATTTTAAAGAGCTTAGAAACAGTGCAAAATACTACACACAATTAGACAAAATAATTATACTAACCTCCAAAATAAAAATGATCGGAAACCAAATTATTGACACTGCTAACGAATTTAACACTAACTTTATTAAAACAATCTTTTCCTTACTCAACAGTTCTATAAAAAACAATGCCATGAACACATTGCAAACTCTGATAACTCCCCATACTCTGTCCGTCTCCAGTTGGTCCCCACTGTTATCACCAAAAAACTACTAGTTAAACTAAAACCCACTTCCCTAGCACCAGAAAATCTATCTGGCAAATATCTAAAAATGGCAGCTGAGGCTATAAGCTGCATGATCAATGAATCTTATGTATCAATACGATGGAGAAAATCTTACATCCTCCCCATCCACAAATGTGGTCATTCTACTGAACTAACCTATTACAGATCCATTGCCATCCTTGCCTCCCCGTTAAAAATACTTGGGAAGTGCAATCAGGCCCACCTACTACACTATATTACACAAAGTACACCCCTCTTTCCTTCACAGCATGGTTTTCACAAACAACCCCCCACAGTACCTCCACCACCCTCCTTACCTTTGCTAATACTGTTAACACAAAGAAAAATGATCGTAAACTTGTATCTGCTCTCTTTCTTGATCTATCCAAAACTTTCAACTGTCTCCCATCCTAAACTCTTACAAAAAACCTCTACAATCTAGTCTTTGTCAATTGCTGTCTATACTCTCTAACAAGCTCCAGGCACTAAAATGGCTCACTGATATTGTATCCTTTCAACCTGCTGCAGTTGGAGTTCAACAAGGAGCGGAACCTATGCTGTTCACCACCTTTGTTAAAGACCTTGATTAGGCCAGTAAGATTGCTGCCTTAGTACAGTGCACAGATGATTCTGCCATCTGCTCAGCAAATGACCTTGATTCCCAAACAACGCACAGGAAAGAAAGCATGATTCACTATTACCTCTTCCAGCAATACCAAAATACAACATGTCACACAAACCACACTACTAGGAGTTTGCACAGATGAAGAGCTAAAGTTTGATTTCAGCATTCAACAAACAAAGAAAAAAACACACCAAAAACTATGCACTCTCTATAGGAAACCCCCATCTATCTTATCTGTCTAACACTGCAAGATGTCGTATTGCTATGACCCTTCTACTACATACTCTCCCCTATCCAGCACCAATACTGACAAACATTCTACTAACTCAACTAAACAAATTGGAGCAATGCTACAACAAGGTTGCAAAATTTGCAGCCAACCTCCCCCATAAATCCCATCACTGTTTGGCCCTCAGAGACTTCCAGCTTGAACTACCTCACCAACTCACATCCTCCCAGCTCCCTATTAGCCACAATATGATAAACAAACCAAATGATTGTCCATCTCTATAATAATGCAACCCACAAAGAAACTTGTGGTCTTCTGACAAAGAAAACCTTCAGTCTCAAAAGAGAAGGTAGAAAAAAAGAGGCAAGGGGTAGGTATAAAGGAAGAAATCAAAATTGAACGTGGAAGGATTGAAGAATATTACTGTAAGGAAAAAGAAGAGAAAGACAGACTACATGGCTCAAGCTATGGATTTACAATACCAGCCGGATGAGAATGTAATGAACAATGAAAACAGTGGGGTTAATAAGAATAATGGTGATAAAGAGCTATCCTTCGTAACAATTAACAGAGTAGATATTACTGCATTAGAATCTGAAGATTCTGCAGAGCTGGCAAGCAAAGATATTATTGTAATTGGAGATTCAATTATTAGATGAACTGATACTTATATTTGCAGAAAAAATAATGAATATCGAATAGTGGGGATGCACAAGCTAGTGCATTTCTTTGTGTCGGTCCCAAGCCCGGATAAATGGGGAGGGTTACGTCAGGAACGGCATCCGGCATAAAATTTTGCCAAATCATACATGTGGACAACAGTACAGATATACATACCAGATCGGTCGTGGCCTGGGTTAACAACGACCGCCACCAGTGCTGTTGGCCAACAGGGTGCTTGCGGAAATTGGGCTACTGTTGGCCGAAGGAGGAGAAGAGGGGGAAGGCATACCTGAAGGCAGGTAAAGGCTAGGACTGTGGTAGTGAGGGTTGGAACTTTGAATGTTGGCAGTATGACTGGTATAGGGAGAGGGCTAGCTGATATGATGGACAGAAGGAAGGTTGGTATATTGTGTGTGCAAGAGACCAGATGGAAGGGAGCAAGGCTAGGTGTATCGGAGGTGGGTTCAAATTGTTCTATCATGGTGTGGATGGGAGGAGAAATGGTGTAGGGGTTATCCTGAAGGAACAGTATGCTAAGAGTGTTTTGAAGGTGAAAAAAGTGTCGGATAGAGTGATGTTTATGAAGCTGGAAATTGATGGTGTAGTGATGAATGTTGTTAGTGCATATGGTCCACAAGCTGGGTGTGCGATGGATGAGAAAGAAAAATTTTGGAGTGAGTTGGATAAAGTGATGACTGTACCCAAGGGTGAGAGAGTGGTGATTGGAGCAGATTTCAATGGGCATGTTGGTGAAGAGAGCAGAGGGGATGAGGAAGTGATGGGTAGGTATTGTGTTAAGCAAAGGAATGCAGAAGGTCAGATGGTAGTGGATTTTGCGAAAAGGATGGACATGCTGTGGTGAATATGTATTTTAACAAGAGGGGGGAGCATAGGGTGACATACAAGAGTAGAGGAAGATGCACACAGGTGGATTATATCTTATGTAGAATGGCCAGTCTGAAGGAGATTGGAGACTGTAAAGTGGTGGCAGGGGAAAGTGTAGTTAGGCAGCACAGGATGGTGGTTTGTAGGATGATATTGGTGATCAAGAAGAAGAGGAGGAGTGTGAGGGCAGCACCAAGAATCAAATGGTGGAAATTGAAAAAAGGGTAATTGTGAGGTGGAGTTCAGGGAAGAGTTAAGACAGGCACTGGGTGGCAGTGCAGAGTTACCGAATAGCTGGGTAACTACAGCAGAGCTAATAAGGGAGATGGCTAGAAAGGTGTTTGGTGTGACATCTGGAAAGAGGAAGGAGGACAAGGAGACCTGGTGGTGGAATGAGGAAGTACAGGAGAGTATACAGAGAAAGAGGTTGGTGAAGAAGAAGTGGGATTGTCAGAGAGATGAAGAAAGTAGACAGGTGTATAAGGAGATGAGGTGCATGGCAAAGAGAGAGGTGGCAAAGGCTAAAGATAAGGCGTATGAAGAGTTGTATGAAAGGTTGGACACTAAGGATGGAGAAAAGGACCTGTACCGATTGGCTAGACAGAGGGACCGAGCTAGTAAAGATGTGCAGCAGGTAAGGGTGATAAAGGATAATGAGGGAAACATACTCACAAGTGAGGAGAGTGTGTTGAGCAGATGGAAAGAGTACTTTGAGGAGCTGATGAATGAAGAGAATGAGAGGGAGAGAAGGTTGGACGATGTGCGGATGGTGAAGAAGAACTAGGATTGTCAGAGAGATGAAGAAAGTAGACAGGAGTATAAGGAGATGAGGTGCATGGCAAAGAGAGACGTGGCAAAGGCTAAAAATAAGGTGTATGAAGAGCTGTATGAAAGGTTGGACACTAAGGAGGGAGCAAAGGATTTGTACCAATTGGCTAGACAGAGGGACCGAGCTAGTAAAGATGTGCAGCAGGTAAGGGTGATAAAGGATAATGAGGGAAACATACTCACAAGCGAGGAGAGTGTGTTGAGGAGATGGAAAGAGTACTTTGAGGGGCTGATGAATGAAGAGAATGAGAGGAAGAGAAGGTTGGATGATGTGAGGATACTGAATCATGAAGTGCAGTGGATTAGCAAGGAGGAAGTAAGGATAGCTATAAAGAGGATGAAGAATGGCAAGGCTGTTGGTCCAGATGACATACCTGTGGAAGCATGGAGGTGTTTAGGTGAAATGGCAGTGGAGTTTTTAACTAGATTGTTTAATGAAAGGTTGGAAAGTGATAGGATGCCTGAGGAACGAAGAAAAAGTGTTTGGTACCAATTTTTAAGAATAAGGGTGATGTGCAGAGCTGTAGTAACTACAGAGGGATTAAATTGATCAGTCACAGCATGAAGTTATGGGAAAGAGTAGTGGAGGCTAGGTTAAGAAGGGAGGTGATGATTAGTGATCAGCAGAATGGTTTCATGCCAGGAAAGAGCACTAGAGATGCGATGTTTGCTCTGAGAGTATTGATGGAGAAGTACAGAGAAGGTCAGAAGGAGATGCATTGTGTCTTTGTGGACTTAGAGAAAGCATATAACAGGGTGCCTAGAGAGGAGTTGTGGTATTGTATGAGGAAGTTGGGAGTGTCAGAGAAGTATGTAAGAGTGGTACAAGATATGTATGAGGGTAGTGTGACAGCGGTGAGGTCTGCGATGGGAGTGATGGATGCGTTTAGGGTGGAGCTCTGAGCTCTTTCTTATTTGCAATGGTGATGGACAGGTTGATAGACGAGATCAGACATGAGTCCCCGTGGACTATGATGTTTGCAGATGACATTGTGCTCTGTAGTGAGAGTAGGGAATAGGTGGAGGAGACCCTGGAGAGGTGGAGATATGCTCTAGAGAGAAGAGGAATGAAGGTCAGCAGGACTAAGACAAAATATATGTGTCTGAATGAGAGGAAGGCTAGAGGAATGGTGAGGATGCAGGGAGTAGAGGTGGCGAAGGTGGATGAGTTTAAATACTTGGGTTCAACAGTTCAGAGTAATGGTGAGTGTGGAAGAGAGGTGAAGAAGAGAGTACAGGCAGGATGGAGTGGGTGGAGAAGAGTGTCAGGAGTGATTTGTGAGAGACAAGTACCAGTAAGAGTGAAAGGGAAGGTCTACAAGAGGGTAGTGAGACCAGCTATGTTATATGGGTTGGAGACAGTGGCATTGACAAAAAGGCAGGAGTCAGAGCTGGACATGGCAGAGTTAAAGATATTAAGATTTGCACTGGGTGTGACAAGGGTGGACAGTATTAGGAATAAGTATATTAGAGGGTCAGCCCAGGTTAGAAGGTTTGGAGACAAAGCCAGGGAGGCAAGATTACGATGGTTTGGACATGTGCTGAGGAGGGATGCAGAGTATATTGGGAAAAAGATGCTAAAGATGAAACTGCCAGGTAACAGGAAAAGAGGAAGGCCTAAGATAAGGTTTATGGATGTGGTGAGAGAGGACATGCAGGTGGTTGGTGTGACAGAGCAAGATGCAGTGGATAGGAAGAAATGGAAACAGATGATCCACTGTGGTGACCCCTAACGGGAGCAGCCAAAAGAAGAAGAAGAATAGTGTTATGCTTGTTAGGAGCAAAAATAGAAGATATGAGATAAGTCTTCGAACACCTTAATGTAAAGTAGTACAGATCCATTTTTATTCATGTCTGTACAAATGATGTCATCAGCAAGGATTGTCTGACTGTTAGTAGTCACCTAACAACCCTCTTAGATAGTATAGCTTTTACTGGTGTGAGGACGTATTTTTCACAAATCACCTATAAAAAGGATAGTCAGGTTACTGTGAATGAAAAGATTTTTTGGCTAAAGACCTACATGGAAAAAATGTTCTGTTTTAAAAAATGGAAATGTGTAGAGCATCCAAGTCTAGTTATTCAGACAGGATGGCATGCATTTGTCAAGATCACGGAAGAGAATTTTTGCAGCAGATATTTTGAAATATTTGACAAACACTAGGCATGATTTTTGCCAGGTCGAAATTTTAACAGTTCACAGATAGCAACATTTAATGCATCTCTGATGTTTGTTAATGCTAGGAGCATTAATAATATATTTTTTTATTGGAAATTTTGCTGCATTCCCACAAGATTGATGTTGTTATTGTTTGTGAAACATGGTTAAAGAACAATGACTGGGAACCAGTTCTGTTAGGGTATAAATGTTTTTACTGTAACAAACATTCCAACAAAAAAATCATGTGAAGGTATTATGATAGGGATTAAAGATAGCTATGAGACCTGTGATTATTACATGTTCATTGATAACACCAACACTATAGTCTATGTAACTGTGACAATAAAGACAACCCTGGAACATATAACAATTGTTGGAGTGTATAGACCACCAAAGTCAAGTGCAGATGACCTAGAGGAATTCATACATTTCTTGCATGAAACACAGGAGGAAAGAATAATATTAGCTGGGGACATAAATTTACCAGAAACAGACTAAATAATATTGATTCAACAATGTTAGTAAGGAAATTATTCACAATGTGTATTCAAGAACAATTGCTTCAGATTGTAAAAACACCTACCTGGGGATGGAACATACTAGACATTGTTTGTGTTCCTAAAGAAATTACTGTTACTTCAAGTCAAGTTTTACCAACATTGAAGTGCAGTGATCATGGGGTTATAAAGGTTAATTTGTTGCTAGATAAATCTGCCAAAGTGAAATGTAAACCACTGCACAGAAGGTTAATTACAGATTATATGGAAGCAAAACAGTCACTATGTAAAACTAACCAGAGTGAGGTGTTCAGTGGAAAAACTGCAGATGGAAGGTAGAAAGTCTTGAAAGAAATTTTTGAGTGCAAAAAATCTAAAAAAAAATGTTTTAACATCAAGATCTAGGCATACAACATCAGGGGGATTTATTTCCATAAGAACAAGATATCTGATTAAGGTATGAGACAAAAAATATAAGAAATGTAAGAGAGATCGAACTACAACTTTGAAAACTGAAATAAACAAGTTGGACAAATAGATCAAGCAGAGTGTGAGACAAAATCAAGAAAATTTATATAAAGATACTAAGCATAATCGGACACCTTTTTTATAGATACATAAGATGTGGAAGGAATAGACACGCAAATTGATAAATTGTGTGCAGATTCTAAAATTTATTCTAAGACACAACAGATTATAAATATATTTACAAAATCTTAAGCAAAACAGTGTGGGTCCACACAAGGGGGTGATAAATTGTCCTAGTGACATCCAGGTAACTCCAGATACTGGAATCAGATTAGATTATATTGAAAAAGAACTGCACAAAGTGGATCCAAACAAAGCACAGGGAGCAGACAGAAGTAGTGACAATGACCTGTGAACACTTCAGCAAGAACTTATGGTAACATTATATCTATTATTCACTAGGTCATATAAATATGGGGAAGGGGAGTTGGACAAACCCAGAGTAGACCCTTAAGTCTACTTTCATGTTGTAGAAAAATAATGGAGAAGATAACATTGGGTAAGTTATTGGCAGAACTGGATAGGCATATTGCCACCTGTAACATGATGTTCTATAACAATATAATAACAGCTATGAATGCAAAATTGTGCTGTGATGTAATTTATATAGATTTAACTTCAGCATTTGACAGGGTCATACACAAAGCACTGATCAGTAAATTAGTACAACTAGGTATTGATGTACTCTTGGTAAGATAGATAGCTGCATGGCTTACAAATAGGACATGGCAAGTATCATACAGCAGCTGTACAGGTGAAATCCTTGGTTACAGTCAGGGTGTCCCACAGGGCTCTGTCCTAGGCCCTTACTTGTTTATATTGTATATTTCAGACCTAACCTTTTAATCTGAGGTGTTCTACAATATATATGCAGATGACTTGAAATTGGGTGACCTGATTACATGTGTTACAGATAAGGCATGTCTGCAAAATAACTTGACTAAATTGATCATTTGGGCACAGGAGAATAATATGCTGATAAATACATCAACAACTAAGCATATGAGATTTGGGAGACATAAATTGAAAGGTGAATATTTAATATAGCACACAGTGATTGAAACTTTTGCCTCGTTTAAGGACCTGGGTATATGGGTACATTCAGCTATGAGTTTTTCTAATCATAGCAACCAATTGGTTAATGATAGTATAGAACTATAAGTTATATAAAAAGATTTATAAAGTCTAGGAAATCAAAATTGATGAAGTCATTGTTTGTTAATTACATTAGACCCAAACCTGAGTATGGAATAACAATATGAAAACTCTAAAAGAAAACAAGCATGAGTAAACTGGAAAGAGTACAGCAGAAATATACCAAGAGCATCCATGGATGTGAAAATTTAAGTTATTATAAAAAACTAAAATATCTGAACTTGTATAGTGTCTCTTACAGATATCTAAGAGGAGATTTTATTCAGGTTTATGGGGCACTTAGAGACAACTACCTCTGGGAATGTTTGGGGTCATCAAAAATTACTAGAGAATCATGAAACAACCTATGTAGAAGATTCTATAGGAATGAGAAGTGTACTTATTGGTTCTCTGACAGGGTCTATATCACTTCGACGAAACGGCAGAAGTTCGAACACCATATGTTCGAACTTCTAACCTCAAAGTGCAAAACCATTGATGGCTTAGAACAGCGATTTTATTCCTAGGGAAAAAATCGCTTTTCCAAGAAACACACACACAACACAAGCACACCAAAAAAACAGCAATCCACACACATACACTTAAAATCCTACATCTAACCCTACACTAAACTGTACATACACTACTATCTATCCACTTACCTTAACCCAAACCCTAACCCTAAGGTCCGTCACTATTGCACACTCACCTGACCCGTGCCCTAACCCAAACTCACCTATCCTGCCCTAACCCTAAAGACTGCCACTATCGCACACCCACCTCACCCGCGCCCTAACCCTAATGTCCGCACAATTGCACACTTACCTGAACCCGACCAGTAACTTTCCACCACAGTGCTGAAAATAGCAAAGCCACATAAACGGCCCACTGAATTCTTTCCCTGGGAAAGAATTCGGTGTCCCGCGGCTTTGCGATAATCAGTTTTCGAACTTCACAGTTCAAACATATGCTGTTTGAACTGCTGAAGTTTTGACAAACTGATAGGAACCCCTCTGACAGAATAGCTGATGCATGGAACACTCTACCAAATTACATTAAAACAAGTACTAGTTTAGATATTTTGAAGAACAGCCTGGACACTTATTATGGGAACAAGTGTTTTGCTATATTGGCCAGCCAGAAGGGCATTAATGCCCATGTTTGAAATATTTGTATGCATGTATGTATGTATGTAAAGACCATATATATATATATATATATATATATATATACATACACATATATATCAAAATCTAATAACTGCAGGCTGCTCCCTCTACTCACATCAAGTGTCCAAAAACTGGAACTCCATCCCTTCACATTAAGGCATGACTGGTTGCTAAATTAATTCAAACTACAACTAAAGTCTCACATACTCAACTCCTGGCTCTGCAAACATGTTGCACCACATTAGCACATCACTCTTCTTCAGCCTCATCTCTCTCCATGCCTTCCTCCTACCTGTACTGTAACTCACTCTCTTTCTCCCCTTAATACTCCTTCACCCGAAACTATCCTTGTCTTCCATTTCTCAATTCTAGCTCTCACCCCTGTACCTCTTGTAAGAGACATATTTGCTTGATGTTGAAAATACCAACAATATGGCTATCTGTATACTTTATCAAATTTGAAATTCAGTTCTCCTTCTTTTGAAAAATATTGTAAAGACTATTGTATAGTATTGCCTTTCAAATGCTAGTGTCACTCTGTCTACTACTGTTGTTTATACAAAGGAGCCTTTCTTCCTCGGTTTCTATTGAAAATGGGTCTTATTCCCAGTCAAGACTTTCATGGTAAACAAAAACAATAAATTAATAAATAAATAAAACAAAAGAAACAAAACAATCAACCAGAAACAAACAAACAAAAAAAAAAAGCCCTGGGACAGCTAGTGGCATCCAGACACTCAGAAAATGGCAGCAATTAACTTTCCCTCACAAAAATAACTACTACAGTTTCCAAGATGGCTCCCAATAACTTACAAAATAAGCTGTTCTATATGAAAAATGCAGTTACAGTGTAAGAGCTCCAAAAACAGTTTTAAATTAAAAATGATAAATAAAATCAAGCGCAATAAAGTTTTACTTAACTGGTGTAGAAGACACCATACTCTCAACTGTTCAGATTTTTGCCTCATATTTTTGATCTGTTCTTCATAAAATTGTGTTTTTTTGATAAATCACTGAGAACTGAAGTCAGTAAGTAATATCATACATTTGTGTTTCAGACTTCATATCCTTCAGAAAATGCTTACTAACACAATATATGTTATTCTAGCAACTTTCTAAGTTTATGAGATCAATATTTAAAATGTGTCCTTATTTTCAGGCCTTTGCCCCCACATTATTTTAGGCTGTGTCCAGTTTTAGTGCTTTAAAAGGTTGAGTGGTATGGAAGACACTTAGAAAAATCATTACATTAAAATGACTTAATCCAGTGCATAAAAGTGCAGCTCAGAGTAGTTCATGCAAAAGGACTAGAAAAGAAAAACATTTCTAGAATTTAAACCCAGGACCGCTCACAGCCTAAGTGAGAATCTTACCACTAGAACACAAAGTCACAAAGACTCCCCATTAGGGAATCAAACCCAGGTCTCTTACATGACATGATGGGATGGATGTGCAATGGGACATGCTGGCATATCCTCCTGTCTTCAAGGCAGTGCAGTCACTGCCCCTGCCTCCCTGAAACAATGTTCCCCCAGTCTTTGAGTCCATAGCCTGGGCTTGAGATTTACTGTGAGGTGTACCTGAGTCCACACTCTCCACAGAATAGGCAAACTTATCCTCTCATGCCAGCACCTCAGACACCTAAGTCACTAATTGAATCCATTTCACCTGGGCCCTAGTCAGGGCTTTATTTCTCTATGCCATGGTGTGGGTGTAAAACCTCACATGTATACTCTCTTTGGTCACTCAGATTTTTGTGACATATTCTTCCTGCTGTGAATCCAAGTGAAGTGGGCTCTGGCAAGCCACTGGCCCCCATGTAATGAACAGCACTTTCCTTCTAAAGTGATTCTACCATTTTCCCAACCTTGTAGAGTCAGCTAAATGGTCTTTACTTTTTCCATCTGTGCTGACCCCCCCCCCACACACACACACACACACACACATTTCATGAAGTAGAATAATATTTATTTCCCACCAATCCTAAGTAATCACTCTTTTTCTGATCTGATAAATTCTTGCATATGGCTTTACCAGTTTTTTTTAATTATCTTAAAAACTTGGAATTACAGCTCAATCCCATTGCCTTATCCACCCACAGTCAGTTTTAAAGGGCCCCTTAGTTGTGAGACGTGACTAAGCATCATCATCTGAAATGAACATTTGTGCTGACGTACGTCTGTGTCTTTCGTGCATTTTGTACCCCTTCCACTTTCTAGCTTCATTTTCCCACGTTTTCCATCATGTTGTGATTTACACACATAATGTTAATCTCATTTCTTAACTATCAGTCCTCAAAATTGACCCTTAAGTCTCTGATCATTTAACTGATTTCCTGCCTCAGCTTTCCTGTCTTTTTCTATTTAAATTCCTTTATATTTCCTTACTGTCCTTCTGCTTTCCCTGAGTTTCCTAGTCACTTCTCCCAAAAACTATAGTAGATTTTTTTCTTCTCCTGCAACATTTTGTTGCTTGTGTGAGAGCAAGCTTGATCCTTCTTCATTGTTTTCCACCATTTACATTCCTCTCCTAATGTTCATCATCATTGTTTACTTATGCATTGCCTAATCCTGATACATTTGATTCTTTTAAAGTCTGGCATTCATATATGCCTGATACTTAAAACTGTTCTATAAATATTTTCATGTGTTACTTATGTATTGCCATTGTGCAATTGTTGTGGCAAAAAAGGGACTAAGAACCAATCCACCTGCCCAGTTAAGAAAGGAAATAAACGAAAAATAAATAAAACCTTAATAAATTACAAACATTAGATTTCTTCATATAGAATACCAACATTTCTGTATGTACTATATATTATTGTGCTTGTTACTGCTAAATGTGACTTTTATTCTGTTTAGCCTGACCTTTTACATTTTTATATGTACTGTATATGGTACTGAGCTTGGATTAACTGTGTCCTATAGGGTCCTTGGACCAGTCCACCTACAGTTTACAAAAAATAAATAAATAAATCTGTCTTTGTATGTCCTACTATCTGACTGCTCACTGTAAGCTGTTCGACTACCAGTGAGGACTTCCAAGCAGTGTAACAATCTCATATCCACCATCATGTCTGTTACTGGCTGTTAAAAGCCTTACCCCATCCTAGTTTACCATCTGGAACACACCATTAATGAAATTAAGATCATTGGCATAGAAGGCCTCCAGCAGCATTATCAGATCTACCATCACACCCTCACATAGACATATACGCACACACACACACACACACACACACACACACACACACACACACACACACACACACACACACGCACACACACAGACTCACACACAAGATGGAGCACTACTCCTCAGTGAAAAATTTGTTCTATACATCACCTCCTACCAATTGCTAACCCTATCTGCGTCATATATTCAGGCTAGGCCTTTTACATCAAGTGGTAGCACTGCATATCACTGCAGATTATATTGGCTGCTGCCTTATGTCAGAAGCTTGCCCTGTACTATCTTAATGTCACTTCTCATGAGTCTGGATGCTGATGTCCAGGTTTCCTGCCACCAGATGATTTTAGAAAGTGCAGTCTCTTATCTCTCTCATTTCTTACAGTAACATGGTAGCATCTTACCAGTGTATTTTGTTCGATATCTATCTATAATAGTATAAATACCACCTGATGTCTCCCCATAAAAGAGGCAACAAGTCTAGTGAGACCAACCTGGTTAGATAGATAGATAGATAGATAGATAGATAGATAGATAGATAGATAGATAGATAGATAGATAGATATAGATACACTCTTGTACAGTAACTGAATCTGTCAACAGTTTCAAATCTGCCCTCCTGTAGGCGTCTATGGTGACTTGTCTGTCATCTTTCTTTGTTTTGTATACTTGTAGCAGCTTAAAATATATCCTTCTTTGGTGTCCTTTTCTGTTCTGTTTTGGTTCAGCAGTTTGCAAGCTTTTGATATCATTTTTATTTTGCTCTACGGATGCTTTCATGGATGATTTCACGTTTGAATGGTTAAAAGGTTTTGGAGAGGTGCAGCTAGAGGATTGTATCTGCATTTTAGCATTCTAGTCTTTCCAGACATAATCGTGGCCCAAACTGTCCCAATACTGGACAACTCTAAGGCACTAGGTAGGCAATTGTTATGCCTTGGTTGATCAAGGTGGACTGCTGTGCCCTTACTTTATCTAAAGTAGTGTGGCATCCTGGACCTAAGAACTGCTGGTCCTAGTCTTTTGGATGAGATGTTAAACCAAGGTCTCATTTGCCTGAGATGGTGGTAGCTCAAGTGGATTTAAAAAAATCCTGTGGTATTAATGAAAAAAGGAGGGGAATTCACCCTGGTGCCCTTGCCAAATTTCTACTGCTCAATATAAATCCCACCTAGGGTGCTCCCTGAAAAGAGGCCACTAGTCTAGGGGGACTAACCCAGTCAACAAAGCTAGATTAATAGATAGCTAGATAGACAGATAGACAGACAGATAGATAGATAGATAGATAGATAGATAGATAGATAGATAGATAGATAGATAGATAGATATAGATAGATAGATAGACTGACAGGCAGGCAGATAGGGCAGGGTTTTAGCACTGAGGGAAAGTCCCTTCTGTGTGCAGCACAACACCCACTAGAATGCATCACTCTGCTCATTCTAACACACTCTGATGGGTTCAGAATACTGTCACAGATTCTGTAAATCAGGCAGCATTTGCTGTTTTTCACTGCTATGTTGATGAGATAGGTGAATCAAGGATATAAAGGAAATGACATACTGCTGTTGGGAGGGGCTAAATGGGGGAGGGGGGATTGCCAACAGAAAACAGTCAGCTAAGACAGAGAGAGAATTATGAGCTACAAACAAACCAAAGCAGTAAGCAACTATGTTAAATACACACACATACTCTGTTACAGCTGACGCAACAAAGTCAGATGTAATACATTACACCAATCCTATTTTGAATTAATCCAAGTTCTAGTGTTTCCCAGATGCAAGCAGGAGCAAAAAATCTAGTCTGAATGTAGGTATTGGTTCCTGAAGTTTCAGAGGTAGGTGCAACGTGTAAAAAACCTTTGACCTTTTAGTTTTATGGCTGTAAACAGAACAGACTAACTTGTTGCTTTAATTATCATCTTCAATTCCAGAATACAAAGTCTGAGACAGATAACAATGTGATATGATTCACCAAAGAATAAATTAATGTATGCCTTATACATTTTTTATTTTATTTTTTTATTTATCATTTGTTGACCGGGAAAGTCCGACTAGGTTCCACAGAGCCTGTTTTCAGCGGAGGCCCAGGGAGAAATGCTCCAGATGCATGTCTTTGGAATGTGGGAGGAAACCGGAGTACCCGGAGGAAACCCACGCGAACACAGGGAGAACATGCAAACTCCACACAGAAGGCACCCCAGCCAAGAATCGAACCGGAGAACCTCTTGCTGTGAGGTGACAATGTTAACCACTGCACCACTGTGCCGCCCAGTTTGCAATTACAAGTCTGCAGTCATATCTAACTGATGTTCAAAGTGTCCTGTGCTGCCTCACAGTTACATTGCGTACTGTACAGCAGGTTTTGAGATAATTAGGAAAATATTTTCTGTAGCTGTTTTATCATTCATGCCTCATACCAAGAGTACATGCTGATAACAGAACCAAAGCTGAGACTATACCAATATGATAGCATGCATTCTGCAGAGATTTAATGACAGTATTGATCTAGAAGGTATGACGACACTGGGTAGAAAGGCAATGAATTTACCGAATGGTCTGTGCCTATACACTTGGTACTCGTTGCTGTGCTTCTTCTTAAGATCGTACAGTGTATCTGTGCAAAATACTAGGGGAGACTGAGTAACAGTTTTCAGTTTGTTCCTTTCTATGATATGACTGCCACTTGTCTCCTTTTTAGCAGATTATATGTAGTCACCTTTTACATTTGCTGCAGTATATTTCCATATTTCAGCTTTACTTCTTAACCATTACCTCTGTAAACTATAAAAGCAAATACTTAACTTCAAACTAGATGAGCAGTTTTTAGTAAAAATGCTGACTTACTGGATTATCAATATAAAGGTAAAAGAGAGAACTTGACAGATAATCCTTTAAACAGGTTAAAGTGGAACATACCCAAAGCCACAGTGTTAGTAGGTTCCAAAGATGCAGGGTCTGATAAGGAAAAGATCGAAAAACAGATGTGTCAAACGGAACCCTAGAAAACACTATTACCCTCAAGGTGGAAGAGTGCAATGCACATGGTGGGCAGTAGGGAGCAATCAATTCCTTCAAGTGAGAGGGGCCAAACGCATGCAATGGAATATGCACCCCAGTAAATGCTATGAATACAGAACAGGTTACCATTAGTACTTCAGGCTTTCTTGAGCTGTTCAGGCTTTTTAGTATACCATATAGTCCCATCACTAGCCAATATTTAAGTCCCAAATAGAGTGTCACTGAACATTGTGTGCCCGTAAATGTATTTATTCTTTATGCATTTATTATAATTTATGAATGAATTTACTTGAATTTGTTTACTGGGGTGGGGCATTATTCTCAAATGACCTTTTTCAGACCCAGCCTGTGATCTGCAAATACTGAAAAATAAAAAAAAGACAATCCACATGAAACAAAGTGCAGGAGTATGTTTGCAAGTTGGTCAAGAGCTGAAAACATGACAGGAGATAAGCATCCTGTTAACTGTTAACATAATAGTGCAAAAATTAAGATAATGCATTTATCAAATAATAATAGTAATAATAATAATAATAATGAATGAATTTATTTGAATTTGTCTACTGGGGTGGGGCATTATTCTCAAATGACCTTTTTCAGATCCAGCCTGTGATCTGCAAATACTGAAAAAAAAAAAAAGACAATCCACATGAAACAAAGTGCAGGAATATTTTGCAAGTTGGTCAAGAGCTGAGAACATGACAGGAGATAAGCACCCTGTTAACTGCTAACATAATAATAGTGCAAAAGGTTTTTTAAACCTTTTTATTCAAATTAACATTTACTTTCTTCTACAACTAAATATAAAATGCCAAAGTTGACAATTAAAAGTGTGTTAAAAATTCAATTGTACAAGGGAAATAACAAAAAATACAGAAAGTATACATTCTCATTTAAGGACAGGATTTTATAAACTTGAGGAAATTTGCATTTTGATCAGGATTTACTTACAAAAAGAGAATAGGTTCTTATATGGACAAGAATACCTGTGAAGCCAGACCAGAATGTGAAGAAAATTGTAAGAAGAGAATGAACATGTCAAGGGCTGTAAGCCTTAACAGAATCAGTATCAGAATCATGTCAATCTGCCAAAGAAGCCTTCAGCGATTGCCAATAATGTGAAAATAACTCATTGAAAGCCACTTTCAGTGAACCCCAAACTAGATTTTTTGCAAGTAGGCAACCCCCCTTCACTCCTAAGTGGGGAGACACCCCTACATCTCACATACTTATATACACCTGCTACATGGTTGCATAACAATAAGGTAAAGGACAGACACCTTAAAATCTTATGGGTTTAGAGTGTTAGGGTGTTCTAAGCAAATAACCAGGGAAGCATTTTAGCTATTTATGGGAAAAAAGGGCACGAGAACAGAGAGTAAGTTTAAAGTAAGAGTTTAGCTAGCTAGTGATAGGGGATTTGCATTTTTGTGATAAAATTTCAAGGTTAAATTTAAATAAAGATATAATTTATGCTATGGTTAGCCCAGTACTTTTTATCTCAATAGGAGGAAAAGAAGAAAGACTCTGCAATAACATTATTTTGTTAGACTATAACTACTGTATTAAAACATCCAGAGATAAGAAGAGCTGAAGTGAATGACAGCTTCAGAAAATACATTCCTGTGAGCCTCCTCCCATATCCAAGCATCATCAAACCAAAGAGGAGTATTCCAGAACATCCAGGAAACTTTGATGGGGGTACAAAAAATGTCTAGCATTACTGCTAGCCAAGGTATCTACATTCTAGGGGTACAGTTGCTTTGTACAGGAGAAGTGACACTGATTTCTACTGTTTGTTTAAGTTCAAAATGACAAAGAAGTTTCAGTGGCCAGGTTTACCACAAAAGGACACAGGGGTCTGAGGCACTAACCTGAATGGTGTTGCATGCAGTGGAACATTGGTTAGCATCCAGAGAAACCAGGTTGACAAATTGCATTATGGAGATATTGAAGTAGTCAGTATGTCTATGGACTGAAATCTCATTAGGCATTTTTTTTTATGTGCAGGTACCTGAAAGCAAAAAAGTCTGGAAGGACTCATTTAAGCTACAGTGCTTAGAAAGCACATTTGGAGCAAGAAACTGAAACTAATTGGAAGTTTTTGTTTTATATGTAGCAGAATGTTGTTCGAGGCTCTGCAGGTGCTGGGAGTGAAGGGTAAAAAAGTTGATAGAAAGTTATGATCCTATTGAGGGATTGGGGGCAAAGGCAGCAAAGCAGATGGAAGAAGAGTTTGTATTGTTTTCAGGTAGCTAGGATTGAATAAATAATATAAAAATCTTAAGCTGTGTGGTATGTCAGCACTTATTTAAGTCCAGAAGGGTGAGTCCTACCTCATTTTCAGGGTTGCAGAGCTTACAAACAGAAAAAAACAGAGATTTAGCTTCTACCCCAGTGAATCGTTGTATACAGGTAAGAACAGTTTCAAATGGCTTATGCCAAATAAGGCTAGAATCATTTGTGCTGTCTCTTCCCTAGCCAGCTCATCCAGTGTCCAGTTCTATTAATCTGGACTTTATTCTGCCATGTCACAGAGACATAGATAGATATATAGACAGATAGATAGATAGATAGATAGATAGATATATAGATAGATAGATAGATGCTAGCTAGATAACTTGTATTAATATCCAAAGAACACCACAAATGTCCTCAAAGAATCATCAATAATAGTCAACCAACTAATTTTTTAAAAATATTTATTAAGTGCTTCTTTCAAAATAAAAGTTACATAGACACCAACAGTGATTTAAATAGATCTGCCATTCCAGTCACGTGACTGATTTGTTTGTCACATGACTGGAATGTCAACTGGATTTGAAAGACATAAATGGAGGAAATGGAAAATATGAGCAGACCGATGTTGACTGAGTAGAAGAAGCAACTGTGAATAGGTATATGTACAGGGCTGCTCGCATAGTAACTACTACACCAAGAGTTAACTATAATGGTTTTTGGTTTCTCAATAATAGTGGAGAAAGAATTATAAAGTCCGGGGGGGGGGGTCTCTGACAAAACTGATAGAACCTGATAGTTACCAGAATAATCTGCTTTACTGTTAATACATGTAATAGTCTGCTTTATCATGCCTTCCGGCTCATGGGTGTTGTTATGTAACAGCATACATACCTCCAGCTGTTAGTGATTCTGGTAATTTTTTGTGGTATTGTGCCATATGTGGCTACAACTTCAACCCCTTTCTGGATTACTGCTCAGGGTATACAGTCAAAGAAAACTTGCCTGGTTTGACATTCCTGGTGTAAATGCTGCCTTGTGTCCCGTGACACACCAACTTTTAGTGATACCAATATTATCCCTTTCAGTACTGAGTCCATGAATTTTACCTACAGGTGAAGTCAAACTGATAGATCTATAACTTTCAGACTCCTTTCTGTCAGTTTTCTAAGGGGAATCACATCTGCCTTCTTCCAGTCTTCAGGAACCTTACCCTCCTCCCATGATCACTTGTAAAGATAGTTATGCATATTACCAGTTCTCAGTTCTCTCTTCTCCACTAATTTATATAAGAATTCCAGGACAAATTCCATCAGACCCCATGTCGTGTTTGTTTTCACCTCTTCAAATTATTTTTGTAAACACAAACTCCCTGGACCAGACAGTCAATACACCAACCAGGGGGTGCAACCATACTGGATCTGGTCTTCACTAATATGGAAGAGTGCTGCAACCCCCTACCATAATGCCTTCCCTGGTACGGTTAGACTACAAAATGGTCTCCTTTGAAGTAAAAATAAAACCTGGACCCCCAGCTACACTGGGAATATTCAGGAACTATTCTAAGGCTAACTTCCTGCTATTAAGTGAGAACCTGACAAAATTTCAAGCCCATTTAAACCCTGAGAATACTTCTGCCCTTGCAGAACTGTTCACAAAAACCCTGTACAAGCATGTTAATAGCTGCATTGAGGCAGTTGCACCCACCAGGAAGAAGTACAGAACTAATTCAAAAAACAAGCCACCCTGATGAAATAACAAAATCATTCGGCTGTATAACAGGAGGAAGAAAATCATGGCAAAAATTAGGAGGTGCAGCGCCCAGCAGGATAAAAGCACTCTCATCAAACTAAACAAACAACTCAAAAGACAAATAAAGTCTACCAAAGCCAAATTTGAGGTAAGTTTGGCCTCCCAGACCAAGGACAACCACAAAGCATTCTTCAGCTATGTCCACAACCTCAAAGGCAATACACAATTGTGTGCAAAGCTCATTGTAAATGGTGCCACCTATACTGAGCCAGAAGATATAGCAAACCTCCTGGCTGATAAATTCAGCTCCAACTTTACTCTTCTCTCCCCCTCAACCTTCCCTCAGGAAATATCATCAAATATATCTCCTCCTACTATCAGTAGAGAACAGGTGCAATGGATGAGGGCAAAATCATTCACACTGCCTACCTTGACCTGGCCAAGGCATTTGACACAATAACCCACTCGGGCATTGTTGACAAACTCAGAAAGTTAGGTACAAACCTGTATGTCACCCAGTGGATAGCCAAATGGCTCACAGACAAGACCCATGAAATTAAAATTGGGAAGTCCATCTCTACAAAGGGGCCAGTCACAAGTGGAGTCCCTCAGGGATCAGTCCTTGGACCGCTCTTTTTTGGCATTTACTTCTCAGAAGTCAAGGCCAATGTCAGTGGTCTCTGGCTGACTAAATTTGCAGATGATTGCAAATTAGGAACTGTCATTGAATCTCACACTGACACAAATGTTTTCCAGGAGAGGCTGGCACAGACAAACAACAGGTGTCAGAGCCATGGACTAAAACTAAATGCCAGGAAATACATAATAGTATTTTTTGGGAAGTCATCCATCCCTGGTAACTATCATATTGACAACACATCCCTTAGAGTTGACCCAATAGTCAGGGACTTAGGGACACAAATAGATAGTAATCTAGTCTTTGAACATCACGTGTCTATAAGTGGGGTGAGGAAATCATTCTATGTTGCGCAACTTATAAACAAAGGTATGACATCTAAGTCCAAGGAAGTCATTGTTCCACTGTATTTGGCATTCATCAGACCTATCATTGAGTACAATGCTGCCCTTTGGTATGTACCTAACCAGGCGTATCCAACAACTGGATCGTCCACAGAGGTTCTTCACTAAAAGAATACAGGACGTAAGTAATATGTCCTATGCAGACCGCCTCAAGGCCCTATCCCTGTATTCTATCTCCTACATGCTTATGAGGGGAGATCTATGCTTAGCATATAGGGCATTGTCAGACCCCACTTTGATGGGCCTCTTGCATATCCACAAAACAAACAGTACCAGAACTACCCAGTCTAAAGACTTAAACCATGCCTGTGAGATAAACAGGACCTGCTGGAGAGATAGGTATATTTCCCAGAGACTACCCCATTTATGGAACAGGCTCTCCATCCATGTGAAACAGAGTTCCTCCCTAACCCAATTCAAGTGCAACTTAGACAACTGGATGGGAAACTGGAAATTCATCCTTTGTTTGGCACCTATATCTCCAATGTAAACAGGTAACCTGTAAATGGTTCATCTCCCAAGCCCATGCTTACACTTATCAAGATTATCAGAACTTGTCAAAAATTTGGGATACATGGCTAGGTTTAAAAAGGCCCTTGTGGTCATTAGCCTAGTAAACGCCTATGAACCTATGACAATTTCCTTTACTAATTTTACCCATTCTCAAAGTCACCAATAAGTTGTGGATAGACATAATATATCTCTCTTTCTTGCTCTCTCTTCTCCTCCATTTCTTTAAATTCAGAAGGGAAGTATTCATTTAGTTGTCCTTTTTACAGAACCTTTTTCTGCCAGTCCCTGATTTATCCTGTTTATTGAATTTTGCACCCTTCACATGAGCCCCCCCCCTGTTTAATTTTTTTCCTTTTATTTCTACATCTATCACAGATCATTCTGAAGACATTTGTTATTGTATGCCATACTACTCAGCCTATAGTCTTGCTTCAGTCATCTGCCACCCTTTCTATGACAAAAGTATTTTCTTAAATCTAAGCTGAAACTTGTCTCCTCAGTTTGAAGACTGTGACTCTCATATGACCTCTGTTTTCACCTTTTAGCTTACTTAGTTCAAGTCCTTCATAGTTTTTCTTTTTTAAGTCAGATTATGCCCCTCTTTCCTTGCTATCCTTAGTATCATCATCTATCCCAGTCACAGCCTCATAACATTGTATTCTTCTCCTTGGACATCCCCCAAAACTGGATAACATATTGTAGCTAAGGTATGACTAGTGATCCACAGAATGAAAGTCTAACCTTCCTTTCTCTGTAATCTTTGCCCCTCATGGTATAGCCCAACATCATGTTAGACTTGGTATGGATTTTTGGTTTATTGTCACTATTGGAACTACTTTTAGATCATTCACTTGCCAAGTTGCTTTAAGCATGACTCTTCCTGTTCTGTATTCAGTTCCTGATTTTTTTAACATATAATATCTTTTGGACTGAAGGTTTGCTGCCATCTGTCAGCCCACTCTGTTAGCTTATTCATCTTCCTCTTTAGGTGGTTTCTATACCCATCCTACCCTCACTGCTGTGTAAGGCATATTCTCTTCTAATGTTTGAGATAAATGAATTGAGGAGTATAGGTCACATGACTGAGTCCTGATGTTCACTTCTTCTTACCTCCCTTTCTGGATAAAATCCCTGATCTCATCACCTCCTGTCTCTTTCCCATCTACTCCTACCCCTCTTCAGTTTGCTTGTACAACTCCTCTGAAAAACAAAACCAAAGGCGTTTTTGAAATCCGAGTACTTGACATCTACAAGACATCCTTGGGCATTGTCTGCTTTTAACTCAATGTAGACTTAGATTACATTTGAGTAAATTCTGATTTGTATTCCACAGTTGATTTTACATAATTTATCAGTTTGTGCCTTTGCATTGCCAGCTGCTTTTCTGGCTTCTTTCTGCCTTCATCTTCCTCTCTTTTTTTTTTTTCATAAATGCTAGACACCTCCCTAACCTTTGATGCTACCTCATGTAATAACCTTTCTGTTTTGATTTTTGAATATTTTTTTCACACAAATGTTTCTTGCTTCTGTGATAGCAACATTATAAATCCCAGTTGTTTGC
Source organism: Protopterus annectens (assembly GCF_019279795.1). NCBI lineage: Eukaryota > Metazoa > Chordata > Ceratodontiformes > Protopteridae > Protopterus > Protopterus annectens. The sequence continues at coordinate 947,237,834 of NC_056746.1, read as the reverse complement.
CCACACAACAATCATTTGTTTGCTAGTGCTTTCCTGAGGCAATATCCCATTCTGCAAGATTTTACTTCCCTGAAATCCATAACCCTCACTTTTGTTTGACATGAATCTGTAGATGCATATGCAGTGTGCATGTGATGCAGAAGAAATGTCTTCAAATCTATTTCCATTTCCTGCTTTCCTAGTAAAACATGTGGATGGTGGTAGCTGTTCATGGAATCACTGGAGGAGTCGGACGTGACTCAACAGCAGTGGATGGAAAATCTGTCTGAGGTCTCAATGTCCTCTATCAGTAATATCTCCCCCAGGCCCAAACAGAAGTGAAAAATTATATAGTTTAAAGCATAGAAACTACAGATATAATGAGGACATTTACAACAGACAGTAGCATTTTATTTCTCCAAGAATTTGGGATAACAATTAAATTGAAGACATATACTATATTTATAGTTACATGCTATTTACAGTAAGTTTATAATTATTTATATATGTACAATGCCATTAAGTATAAGCTAATTCAGCACTTCTTTCCTTCTCTTGTCTCAAAAGAAGTTTTTGCAACCTATAATTGACCAATGTCTCTACAGGAATTGCACTGGTTTCCTGCAGGAAGTGCTCATTGGGTGATTCTTTAAAGGCAGATATGGTTTCATTGTTTTGATGTCACTAGGAAGGTGGTTGCTGATTGCTGGACCCATCCTGGAGAAGGCTCTGTTATCCATAGTTGTTTGGCAATGTGGGCAATTTAGGGTAAGATTGTCATTTTGGCTGCTTTTCAGAGTTAAGAAGAATTCGGTAATGGGCAACTTCATCTTCACAGTTGACAATAGCTGTTTTTTAACTTTTCAAGTAGCGAGCAGGCTATTGATAATGAAGTTCTATTAGTAAATGACAGCCACTCGCTATCCTAAAGTAAGATATAATAATGAACAACTGGGTCAGCCAAAAGTATAAATCTGAAAACTGAAACTCAAGTTTGAGAAGTAGACTGTTTCTAGCTATAGCTGAACAGGCAGATGGTGACAGAAGGTTAGTAATCCTGCAACACAATTTTAATTGTGAAAGTACTCTGTGAGTGATTTTGTCTGAGTGAATATTAAAGCTGAGAGAAGGATTTAGGGTGAGGCCAAGGTGTTTCTTGTTTCTGCAGTGACATTACAGATGAAAATTCTTTGGCTGTCTTTTAAAGTAAGGTGAAGAAGGGCAGCTAATTTCTGAGTGGTGGCAAAAAAGCATTACTGTGGTTTGTTTAGGATTAATAAGCAATTTGTCACAAAAGGACCATTTGAAAAGATTGGTGAATTTTTGGGGGAGTTTTAGTTACTGATCACTATAAGATTTACTAGATTCAATAAGGAGAATGTAATATGCATACATTACAATATTGAGATTAGTTAGATACAGTGGCAGATCATTAACAAAGAGTAAAGGGAAGAGTGAGCCTAGACCTGCACCTTGGGGGATGCCTGGACTACGTATTCCATTCTCAAACTAGACATTGTTACTGAATATGTGGAAGGTTCTGTCCTGAAGATACTATTGGAACCATCTTATACTACTGTCATCAAGGTTTAGTTTGTTCTTCTTCTTCTTTCGGCTTTTCCCGGTTAGGGGTCGCCACAGCAGAACTCCAGTCTGCTAATGATTGGCAGTAGATTTTTACGGTGCCGTGGTGCCAGCCCGACTCCCAACCTTCAACGAAGGCAAGCCCATTCATGCATGTCTTTCGAATGCCACTCAACTGCGGGGAGGACATGCAGACTCCACACAGAAGACACTCCAGCCGAGAATCAAATGGGAGAACCTCTTGCTGTGAGGCAACAATGCTACCACTGCACCACCGCGGCTTGTCATCAAGATTTAGTTTACAAAATTTAAAACTCATTCTCACCAATGGAACCCTTGACATTTGCACTGTAACTGCCAATGGGTGGAGCCCAACTTTTTGAAAGAATAAAATTATGTCCTCACATTTCAAACAAATGTTCATATCTCTGGAACCAAAGAGGTTACTAAAAACATGTAAATTTAAAACTCTTCAGCACAAATTATTTAATAGTGTTAGTATTATTTAGGTTCTAGGCCTTAAACAGGATTTTATAAGTCACAATAAAAGCAGTACTTATTAAGTTTGTAATATTTTGTAAATAGCTTATAATGGGTCTATGGTTAATCATCAAAAAGCACATTTATTGATTAGCTGTTCGACGAATACTAACTGTTGAAACTTCCTTTAATGGAATGGCCATATCATTGTAATGATTTTCATTGAACGATAATAGTTGGCCAACATAAATGAAGCTTTACCAAATACTTACTTACTGGTAACATAGCTATAGGGAAACTTGCCCTTTCCCCACTGTAGTGCGACCTCGGAGTTGATATATATATAAATGGGTGAGGGGGGTGGGGGCACAGCCCCCCAAAAGAGGAACTTTAGTACAACACTAGACACTCGTTATGTGGGGGACTGTGCCCCCCACATCGCTGCTAATTATATATACCAACTCTGAAGTCACACTACAATGGAAAAAGGGCAGGTTTCCCTATAGCTACATTACTGGTAAATAAGTATTCGGTAATGCTTCCTTTATGTTGGCCACCTATCATTGAAAATCAAAAAATAGAAAGGCCAGCATACAGTGGCACCAAATAAATACTTTATTAAAAGTATTCTTAACAAAAAAACAAACCGGTTTTGGCTGCATAGTTACATAGCCTTCATCAGTGTGATTATCAGCAAATTAAGAAATACTTTAAATACATAATTCAGAGGACATGTGATCAATTAAAGATGCTCATTACGCCCTGGTTTAAAGAGACCTCCCATTTTAACAATCCATTTTTTTTTCATACTGTAACAAATAATGCCAACCCAATTTATTGTTTCTAGGTCTCATTATTTTATCAATGATGGTGAAATTAAATATGGCATTTTTATATATCAGGGTATGTTTATAGCAGGCATTGGTTTCTTTATGATGTTTAATCTCACTAAGATGTTCAGATATTCTGAATTTAAGGGGTCTGGAAGTTTGCCCTATATAGAATGCTGAACAATTGCAACTAGCTAAGTAAATCACCCAATCAGACGTGCAATTATCAAAAAATGGAATATCATAGACTTGAGGGGTATTTTGGCTGCTGAGGCTTTTAGTTTTTAATATCCTGGGGCAGTGAACGCAATGGCCACAAGGGTGGCAACCAGTTAAGGGATCACCTAACAAAGTAGCTTGGGTTGATTTTATATTTGGAGGTTGCCCATGTTTGAAGTGGTTAAAGAATGCAGCAAGATTTTTACCTTTCCTGAATGAGAAAAGACATCTATCACCCAACATTTCACTCTGGTGTCACATGTCAAGATGTTCCAGTGATGTTGTACAATATTCATTAGTACCTTGGTGTTACGTCCATAGATGGTTATTAATCTGGGGGGCCCATCACCTCTGTCACACTTGTCTTTGTAAAGAAGAAGATTCTCATGCTCCATATTATCTACCTCGTGTTTCGTGTGTAAGACTTGACCCATTTTATAACCTCTGTCCCTAAATCTAAGAACTAAATCATCCCTAAAATGTGTATAGGTGTTTCTATCGGAACAAATGTATTTCATCCTCATAAATTGAGATTTGGGGATGTTCTTACAGATATGGGGTGGATGGAAACTAGTGGCATGGAGAAGCAAATTATTTTCAGGAAATTTCCGATGGACTTCAGTGGTCAATGTGTGGTCAGGTGCTCTGGAGACCAACACATCCAAAAAAATAATTTTGTTTTTGTCATAGTTAACCGTGAATTCAATTCCCCATTTGTTCTCATTTAAATATGTGATGAATTCCAAAAGATATCTCACATCCGATCTCCACACAAACCAGCAATCATCCAGATATCTCCTCCAGATGTCCATTTCTTCTATGTATAAGTTATGGGAATTGTCATAAATAATTTGTTCCTCAATGTAAGCCATAAACAAGTCGGCATATATTGGTGCAAAAGATGCTCCCATAGCTGTGCCCTTAATCTGTAAGAAGCATTTGTCCTGATAGAAAAAGATGTTCTTCGTGAGCACATGTTCAGTGAGACAAAGTAGCAGTGTATTGAAACCTGGTTTATACATTTCTGTTTTATTTAACCAATATTCTAAGGCTTCTAACCCTGCCCACTGTGGAATGTTGGTATACAGAGATGTGACATCTAATGTGCACATCAACCATTCTGGTTCTAATTGTGCCACAGAAATAATCTGAAGAAATTCTGTAGTGTCTCTGATATGTGCTCTAACACATTTGAGAAGTGGTTGCAAGTATTTAGTAAGAAAAAGGGACAGAGGTTCAGTGAGTGAATTCCTGCCAGAGACAATAGGTCTACCAGGGTTTTTTTGGGTCTTTATGTATTTTAGGCAGAAAATATATGTATTGTGGACATGGGTTGATTATGGTCAATTGTGTTTTAGTGTTATTGCTAATAATACCCTCCTCTACTTCTAAAGAAAGGAAGTCATCAATTTGTTGTTTAAAGAAGGGGGTAGGATTGATTCTAAGATGAGTATAACATCGTGCATTGGACAGCTGTCTATTAGCTTCCTTATTGTACTGATGCCAGTCTTGTACTACTACATCCCTTCCCTTATTGGCCCCTATGATAACTGACTCATGGTTATTGGCTAACTTGATAATGTTATCCATAGAGGTTTTGGATATATTGTTTGCCGAAGGTCTATGGTTCCTAAACTGAAAATAAAGATCCTTTATAATAGCATTTTGAAATAAGGACACATTATGATTCATAGGGGGTATAAAGGAAGACATGATATTTAAAGTCATCAGTGATCTTTGAGGTTGTCTGTTCCTAAAAAAATAATTTAAGATTAAGATTCCTGCAAAAAGAAAGTATGTCATTAACAAAATTTTCTTCGGAAACAAAAAAAAAACAGTTATGAATAATAGTCCTTTATTCAGAATTTCAACATCTGAGGCAGTGAGGGTATATGTAGAAATATTAGTTATATTCACATTTGTTCCTTGTGTACAAACATTTCGAGCAAAGTCTCCATATTGTCTACTTCCACAGTGTTTCCTGCCGCCCCCCCCCCCCCCAGGTGTAAATCCTGTAGGGCAATAGAGTTCCTCCTTTTCATAGCGGGGGAGCCAGTGGCACCCACTGAGTCAGTCTCTAAATCAGAGGATGATTCATCACCTGATGTATCTGTGTTATGTATGGAGCCCTTTTTTTAAAATAGATTTAGTGCGTTTCCTTTTAAAAGGTGTCCTGTTGTGTTGTATAAATCGAACATGTTTGTCCTTGCCAATGTTGAAAGGATCCCCTTTATCATAATCACCTGAGTCCCTCAGGAACTTTTTTTCTTTCGTTCCTTGATCTGGGTTTCCAGAGTAATCAGCTCTTTACCAAGATTCTTAAGACGACTGTGAAATATGGGTTGCCCTTCATACTGTTTGGCCATATCACATAACTGGGTGATGGATTCTATCTCTTTGTCTATGATCCTATTGTGGTGATTAGCTAGTATTTCAACAAATTTGACAGAAGCCTGCTGTTGCACTTCCCCCCACTGTTTCATTAAAATGTCATCAGGGTTACTGACCAGTGGTTGTGTGCGAATACGTAAACCACGTTGTGTTATGCCTTTTGTTAAATAAGCCCGAAAAAGCTTGTAGTGACAAACATTATTGTGTAATAGATGCATATGTTTATTCATATTCAAAAAAATTGCCTCACAACTTTCAACATTGGGGCCAGCATCAGTGCCATCCACCATCTCTCCAACCGTCCCTAGTCCAAAGACTGTTAAGTCATCCCTGTCAGAAGCAAGGCCCTTTAATAAATTGTCCAATTCCATGGTGTATTGAAAAAGGTATAATAAAATATTGACTAAATGGGCCCAGGATCAGTAGTAGACTCCAAAATGTTTGAAAAACAGAACCCAAAGGTCCTTGAAATAATAATAAACAAAATAGCCACTGTGTTCTTATAACTGAAAACAATATATCTTTTTATGTATAGAAAGACCCCGGCCAATTCATACATAGATCAATAAGCACTAGGCCCAGTGTAATATAGTCACAAAGGTATCAATAGGGTGCAATACAACCCATAATACTATATCATATAAAAAAATAGGCCATAAGCCGATCATTGTGTGAACCAATAAGCCCAAGGTCTATAGAAAAAAACATCCAAAATCCAAATATATTATTGTACAAATCGTTTCCAGAATCAATAATCAACAGTGACTAGTATAGGGATGAAAATAGGACCATCAATAAGAAATGAATGAAGGGACCCACTAATGCTGCACTCCAAAGTCAAAAGTCACGGAAATAGGCTAAAAAATTAACAATAATGTAGGCAAATACGAGCTTTCCAAGAAAGGACCATAAGGAGCTTAGCTTAGTTCAAACCTACCCTAGCAACAATGCACTCCTAGCCTGGAGGAGTCAGGCTAACAAATTCCTTTTTGTAATAACTACATGCCTCACTTCATGCAACACATACTATTCTCTCTTATTACATACTAAAAGAATGCAGTTTAAAATGAACAGTGATACTGTGGCTTATGAAGCTGTATTTTTCCAAGCCCTGCATACAAATTATATTTGCTTTTTAACAATCATATTATAGCATCATTAGTAAACTGAAATTAATATACATTTTAATAAGCTGGTCTTGTCCCATAACAGTTTTCTCCCTCTGACACTATCAGTGTCATACAATACATATAATTCTATTTTTATTTTGTTAATTTGATAAAAAAACGCCTCAGCGTCATAGTAGTCATCATCATTTTTTTTTTCAAAATAGAACTGTCATTGATTTGTGCATGCAGTGGCATTTCATGTGCAGGTGAGGTTAAACATTTTGTAATCACAGCTAAAATTATTACAAATATAATAAAAAGTACAATGACAATACCCTGGATTATGCCAGTTTTCAGGTTACTAAAAATACTGCCCAACCAAGTGTCCAATTTTTTTTGAATGTGCTATCCAGCTCTTTGGTCCTTTGTTTCATGAAGTTTGACATTTTTTTTCTGTTCATTATGATGGTCACTAATATATGAACAGCAATGACTCCTTATGATGACACGTGACCCCCCTTTTGCAGCAAGCATTATATCAAGTGCCATTCGATTCTGTAACACCACAGTTCGCATTTTAGTCATTTCTCGATTTGTCATCCTGATGTGAAGTGAAGTTTCGTTAGCCACCTCCTGTAGAATTTGAGCAAGCATAGTGATTTCAAGTATTGTCCTTTGAACTCCATATCCAGGATTAAAGACTGAAAATACTTGCTCTGCCCAGTGGATTGCTCACTTATTTTTCAGTCTACCTGTTGGTGAGGTTTTAAAATGTTGAATAACAGGAGTAATATGGCCTACAAAGCAACAGTCAGACCAGTCTGTAGGCAACCAGGGGTAGGCAGGATTACCACAGATGTAGTAACTGTCACTTATCATGCCCATGCCATGCCTCCAGTCATAGCTTTTTAAGTGCAAAGAGTTTAACAAATTTTCATGCCTGGTGTCATTACATTTGCTTTTCTCTACTGTTACAGTCCCATTTATGGCATAACATGTGTCTCCATGTTGTGTGGTTGCAAGTTGACGAGACACAACCTTTGAAAAATCAGTTACATTATGCCAGGTTAAGCTAATGTCATTAAGGTCCTTTTTAAATGACACCTATGATGCAGGGATGGGAATCATGGGAATCCCTGCCTTGGAATGATGGGTATATGCGAACATATCCTGTTTTCTCTCGACCAGTTTATAGAAGGGAACAGCAGCAGAAACAAAGCAAAAGTACCTGTTGTCACTGGATTCATCATGAACTGAAGTTGACCTTCTCACTGGGCAGATGATTTATCTGTCACACCTTGATCTCCCTCTGTTGGCTGAGATGATTTGTCTGGGGTCCCCACACGACAGGTCTTCTTGCAATGAGACGAATGGATCCACATTGGTAGTCCTGCACAGCGAAATGCAGTCATTAGCAGGACCTGAAAAGGCCCCTTCCACCTCGGACTGAGGCAGTTTTTCCTCTGGAAAATTTTTTTTATGTAGACCCTATCAGCTGGTTGTAGTTGATGACAGGGTTGGTCAGGAGACTTTAGTAATGCTGCCTTTACTGTTTGAGGATATTGCTGCAAAAATTTGAGGCGTCTCCTACAATAACACATCAGAGCATCATCTGACAAAGTTAAAATCAGCATTTTCCACTGGAGGGGTAGCTGGAAAGGCCATGAGTCTTTTCATTAATATCTCATATGGATTCAATTTTCTGGTGGCATTTAGTGAGGCCCTTATACTCATTAATGCTAAGGGAAGGGCTTCGGGGCACTTTAAGTAGGTTTCAGCACACATCTTCAAAATTTTATTTTTAAGGGTCCTGTTTACCCTTTCCACTAATCCAGATGACTGGGGATGGTTGGGACAGTGAAGACTCAACTTAGTATTAAAAGTTTTACATAACTCTTTAAACAGATTATTATTAAAATGAGTTTCCTGGTTACTGTTAACAATGCTGGGTATACCGAATTTCAGTATATAATCAGATATTTTTTTTATAACTGTGATTGCATCTGCTTTGTGACATGATTAAGCTTTCACCCATGCTGAGAACATACACACTACCAACAAAATAAATTGTAAATTATTAGTATTAGGCATCAGGATAAAATATATTAACAAAAGGGGTCTACTTCACGATGTCGAAAGCTGACAATATAATATTGAAGCTGATATTGTCGGCAGCACAACATTGAAAGTGCAGAACATCGTGCAGGTAAATGGAAATCTCCGTAGGGGGAAATTTCTGTTTACCTCAATGTAGTGCAGTCTCAGAGTTGGAATATTTAAGTAGGGGGGTGTGGGGGGTGCAGCCCCCCACGTAGGTGGTGCAGGGGGGCTTGCCCCCCTGCCTACACTAGTTAGTTTTTAGTTTTTTTTTTTTAACGTTATTCGATGTTTTACTACATCGATCACTACAGGCCGACCTTTAGTGATTCGATGTAGTAAAATTTCGATAACGTGATATAGACACAACAAAAGGTCCCCAGGATGGAGATAAACATGCAAATTTGCTGTTGGCATGTTTGCTTATGTTATATTCCAAACAAATACTACAATTTTGTACATACTGAAGTATCAAAGAGGAGACATGAGGGGCATACCAACTTTGGGTAATTTGATTAAATAAAGCTGTCTTACCTGTATGGGCTGGTAGATGATGTGACCTTACCACGTAAGGTAGCAAAGAGGCAGGTGCCAGATGTCGCCATATGCCATCAAAGGATTTTCTACATCCATTCTTGAGCCACCTCAGAACTTCTCCCTGTGATGCTTTAGCTTGAAAGGCTGACAACGTTTTAAAATCAAAACATCATTACTGTTGGAGTTTGTCATAGTTACATGCACAGATCTTTAAATCAATCTTCTACTGCTTGTTTAGCAACTTGGTCTGCCGAATTATTGCCCTTTGTTACAGCATCTATTCCCTTTTGATGGGCACAACATTTGATTACAGACAGCTTTTTAGGTAACAAAAGTGCATCTAACAATGATTTTATGTACCCTGAATTTTTAATTTGATTTCCTGAAGAGGTTAAAAACCCTCTCTCTCTCCAAAGTTGCCCAAAGTCATGTACCACCCCAAAAGCATAACGGCTGTCTGTAAAAATATTGGCCACCTTGTCTGGCTAACTCACAGGCTTTTTGCAAACCCACTAGCTCAGCTATTTGAGCAGAGTGAACACCTTCTGATCTTTGTTGCAACAATATTGTTTTCTCGGTGCAGACTGCTGTTCCCGAGATCAACTTTCCTGTTTGATCTCTTCAACAGGAACCATCCACAAACAGATGCATGTCAGCATTGGGTATAGGAGTGTCCTTTAAGTCCTCCCTAGGAGAAAGCAAATAGTTAGTTGCACACACACAATCATGCTCTTTACCAGCCTCAGCAGTAGTCAACAGAGATGCAGGATTTAGAACAGGAATGCAGTTCAGAAAAATGGATGGATCAGAAAGAAGTGTAAGTTCATATCTAGTTTGACATGCAGTCAAGAAGGGATGAGTTTTATTTTAAGTAATAAAGATGATTCAAAGTGACGAATAGCTACTGTAAGATCCTACTCTGAGATATTAAATGATCAAGATAATGTACCTGAGGTAACCATAGCTGTAATTTTTTTTTGTTGACACTTTGTGTCCTTTTTTTGTAAGGATAGTCAGAAGATGCAAGGTATTCTGTTAACATTGCTGAAAGGAATTTGCTACTGTCAGTAAATCATTTACATATTGTACTAAGACAGACCCACCCGAAAATGTCACATTCTCAAAATCTTTTGTAGAATTTGAGAAAATAATGAAGAAGATTCAGTATATCCTTGTGGCAACAGTGTCCAGGTATATTGCTGTCCCTGATAAGTGAAAGCAAACAGAAACTGACTGTCAGGGTGAATAGGTATAGAAAAGAATGCTGAACATAAATCTATCACAGGAAAAGTAACTAGCTGTAGGTGATATGCAACTCAGTATTGTTGCTGGATTTGGAACAACAGGAAAAGTTGGTAGTACTGCATTACTTACAGCCCTTAAGTCTTGTACAAATCTATAAGTATCCTTCCCTGGCTTTTTCACTGGAAAAAATAGAAGTATTGCAAGGGTTTTTGGCTGGTAATAGTATTTCTTGCTGTATTAGAGACTGAATTACAGGTTTGATTCCCTGCTCTGCTTCTGGCTTTAGTGGATATTGTGGAACTCTGGGGAGAGGTTTTAATGGATTTAATTTTATTTTTACTGATTTTGCTGATTTCACTATACCTACTTCATTTACATGCTTATCCCACAAGTTGGCAGGTACTTGCTGTTGTTGTTTATCTTTCGGCTTTTCCCGGTAAGGGGTCGCCACAGCAGAACTCCGGTCCGATAATGATTGGCAGTAGATTTTTATGAAATGCCAAGGTGCCAGCTCGACGCCCAACCTTCAATGAAGGCACGCCCATTTACGCACGCATGTCTTTCGAATGCTACCCAACCGCGGGGAGGAAATGCAGACTCCACACAGAAGGCACTCCCAAGCCAAGAATCGAACGGGAGAACCTCTTGCTGTGAGGTAACAACGCTACCGTCGTACTAGTAACTCTATTTTCCTGTATGCTTCCAGGAGGTTGTTCTTCAGCTTATGCTAAAACTGCCAATACTTCTCCCTCTGATTCTGTTGGAACATTTAGATACACCCCTTCTGGGGTACAGTAAATAGTACAACCCAGCTTACATAACAAATCTCTTCTTAGTAGGTTTACTGGTGCAGTAGTACTCAAAAGAAAAAAATGCTTTTCTTCACTCAGACCTGAAGAAATGGGGATGGGTTCTGAAACAGGATACGTAACAGTAGCAACCAACTGCCTTTATTTTGTTTTTATACTAGTATTTAACTGTCTGAAGTAACTTTTAATACAGACCTACCCTGGGATTCATAAAGCTTGCGTCAGGTGCAGGTGTAGCATCGGCGTTCTAACACCAAATATGGCCACTGAGCGATCCAGGTACGAGCTGTTCCCACATGCACTACCTACGTATGCTACACCCACACAACTCCCGGGCCCTGTATGCTAATTACTCAATGTGCAGCAGTGTAGCATGCAAATGAAGGTATGTAGCGATTCAGGAAGTGGTGCAGGTGTAGTGAAAGCATGCAGAAATGTAAACCGTAGAAAACGGTTTACATTTTTGCAAACATAAAATCGGAGCCATGACAGCCGACCAAACACATTTATTATATTGTTAGTATATGCCAATGGTGAAATATATAGCCATTGGCATAAAAAAATTTACAAAATATAAAATTAACATTTAATATATATAGTCGCACTATCGCGAAAGGGAAGCGCAGGGCAGCGGCGCTCAAAGGGGATCGCAAGGAAAATATAAAAATATAGAATAAAACTGCAATGTAACACATATCATGATTTCCCCATAATAGTCAATGGCAGGCATGCTACACCATACTATGGTGCAAGGGTTGCTAAAGGGCTGTGACAGTGTTATGCTCGTTAGCTAGCAATTAGTAGGCAATGCCATGCAAATGAGAGGAGTAATAGTGAATCACAGATTTCCCGCTGATGTAAGGATGCACCTCACAGCGTAGTGTTATAACACCAAGGTGTGCCCTTGAGATAAAGATGATATCAAGAGAGGGGTGTGTCGCTATTGCTGTAAGCACATTGGAGCATTGCTAAACCGGTTTGCCCCTAGCTAGGCAAAGCTGTAGGATAGGGGTGTGTTGAACTGGCCATAGCTTTGCGTACCTGAGAGTACACGAGGTAACTGAGTATGCATGTAAACGGAGATGAAAATGCGCGTAAACCCGGTAAATGGGTTTGCGTGGCACGCACTGCAGCTGAAACAGGAAGGATATAGGAAAGAAATAAGGAAATGCTGCAGCAGGGAAATTGGAGTACAAATGACTAATTAACACCTAGGAGCCTACAGTGGGCCACTGACAACAGCTAACAAGGCTGCAAGCAGCCACCTGCAGAACAGGAAAGGGGAGGGACTGTACTGCAAAGAAAACAGTAAAGTGTCAAAGCAGAACAAAGCCGATTTGCAGTATATCAGCTACAAGACACATTTTGCCAAGACTGGGTAGGGAAAGTACAAAACAAGAAAGACGACAGGTGGATGCATGCCTGATAATGGGAGGGGATCCAGGTTTAAAAGTGAGTTATAGGGCAACAGATTATTCAAGGCAGGCAAGCATAACTCCACAGTAAAGACCCCACACTTGCAGTACTCATTGTAAAACCCATAATTAAGACACTCTGCAGCTGGAATAGCTCAAACACACCCAATGACATCAGCAGCATCCATAGCACAATAGTATAAAATGTGAAAGCACCTCACACACATTTGTGTACTCCCATACACTCTTCACCAGTGGTGTATACAGATGGGGAACTTTTAGTATATACATGTTAGGGGCTGCCATAGCTTTGATCCACCAGCATGTGTTGGAGACTGAAGGTGGTGTGGAGGATGATGCACACAACCACCTCAGGCACCAGAGGAGGAGAAGAGTGTTCGGACCCAGGGTAACCTACCAGGGGCTACATGATCTGGAGATAGTAGAGCATTACAGGGTGGACAGGGACATCCTACAGCAACTTGTGGAGCTGTGTCGGCCACGCCTCAGAGCCAGAACAAACAGAGGGGAATGACAGTATGTGTAAGCCTGAGAATACTAGCTACAGGTACCTTTCAAAGACCAACTGGGGATATCATGGGGATCTCACAGGCATCAGCATCCAGGGTACTACACCAGTTCTTGGATGCCATGTTACCACATGCCAATGAGCACATATACTTCCCTCCAACGCAGGAGGAGTTGGCCAACAATATGCATCTTTTCCACCGTGTGGCAGAATACATGGAGGTACTGGGTGCAATAGACTGCATGCACATACACATCAAGTCACCACCTGGTGAGCAGTGTAGGTGCTACATAAACGGCAAGAGATACCCTCCATCAACTGCCAGGTCATGTGCAATGCCCAGGGCACTATCATGGATGTGTGTGCTGGCAGCCCTGGAAGCTATCACGACTCCCACATCTAGCATGCCTCACAGCTGTATCAGTTATTTGCCACGGGGAACATCTCAAATGGCCATCTGGTGAGGGATGCTGGCTATGCACTGGAATCATGGATGATGACTCCCATCAGAAATGCACACACACCCATGCAGGAACGCCATAATGAGGCACACACACAAACCAGAATCACAGAGTGTGTTTGGGATGCTGAAATCACAGTTCCATTGCTTGGACATATCTAGTGGAGCCTTGCAGTACTCTTCAGGCATGTGTGCCCACAGCTTCATAGTATGTGCCATGCTACACAATATGATCCTGCAGAAACAGCTGCAGCAGGGACAGAATGGTGAAGGCCCTCACAGCCCACCACTATTGCCAAGGGCCCCACAGGCACAGAGGTACTCAGACCACGAACAGCCTGAGCCAGCCCCAGTAGGCAGACGGAGGCATGCCCAGTATGCCCATGCCTTGACAAGGAGGGAACATATAGCACACACACTGACAGTGTAGGCACCTAGGGACTGACACCTTTCTCCACCTGCACACACAGTAAAAATGGATAGCACACACACAAGACTACCTGTAAATTGTCATGTATAGGCGGTCTACTGTGTGCATCCAACATAGGCAGCCTTCAACTATTGCACACACAACTGCAATTGGCACAAGGTAAGTCAACACCTGAACAGTAAATTAAGCTATCAGCATGTGCTGATACTGTATGTAAAGGTTCATAGGTAGGTACTTGGCCAACTGCCAGAGGCCATTCATAAGCCTAGCCAAAATGTGTCAGCTTTTGCCACCCCATTGATTCATTAACTGTCCCTCTGTGGAGCAGAGCCAATGGCAGGATCCCCCATCCACTCTTCAAGGTTTCTCTTGCAGAGTGTTGGTGAGGGGCTCTGTATAATGTAGTTAGGGATGTTGTTCCAAAGTATGGGGAGTGTCTGTGACAGGAATCTGTCCCTCCAGCATCTTCCAGTTATTATTGTGGCAAGGTTCATAGGTTCATAGGTAGGTACTAGGCTATTGGCTCAAGGGCCTACGTAAGCCTAGCCAGCAAGGTACCATAGCTTACGCCACCCAAGAAAGTTATTTTCCTGTGCCACTGTCCAGCAGAGACACAGAAGTGATCCCCGGGGTGTATTTCCTATTTCCCATCCACTCATCAAGATTTTGCTTGAAGAGTGCTAATGAAGAACTTTGCTTGACATAGATGGGTAGCTTGTTCCAGAGTATAGGAAGTCTCTGGGACAGGAATCTATCCCTCCAGCGTGTCCTGTTTATTGTGGTGACAAGGTTTAGGTCCCTAGAGTGTGTAGCTTGGAGGGATTGGGATTTCTTTAGGTGTAGCATGTCCAACAGCTCTGGGTTTGACATAACTTTATATGTTAGGCAGAGATCACCTCGGAGCAGGCGATATGCTATGGAGTAAAGCTGGAGTTTTTTGAGGCAGTCAGTGTATGGCATTTGTTTGAGGCCAGTAATCCTCTTTGTGAGGTACTTCTGTGGCCTTTCCAGCTGCTGCAGATGTCTTGTGAGGTACATTCCAAAAGGAGCATTGTACTCTATAATGGGTCTAATGAGTGACAAGTAGAGGGGAACAATGACCTCTTTTTTCCTGGATGAGAACCCTTTTATGATGATGTTCAGCTCACTACAGTGTGTGGCTCACTGTGACATGGATTCCCATAGGTGGAGCATATCCGTTAAGCCTGAGTTCAACATGGCTGTGTTGGTCAGCAGAGATCATCTCTGGGTAAACAAGATGCCACTGAGTAAAGCAGGAGTTTATTCAGTCTGGCTGCATAGGGCATATGTTTGAGGCCAGTAATCCCCTTGGAGAGGTACATTCGTGGACCTTCCAGCTGTTGGAAGTGTCTTCTGAGGTACATCCCAAATGGGTTATTATACCCTATGATGGGACTGATGAGTGATGAGTAAAGGGGCACTATAACCACAGTATGTCTAGGTGGGAACCCTTTAGTAATCAGATGGCCTACACAGAAGGATGTCCTAACTACTTTGGAGATATAATTGTCAAAGGGGAGATCACTATCTACCTTAGTCCCCAGATATACCCCATTACCTCGTCCATATTAAAGTGGCTGCCACTTATGTGTTAATATGTGGGTGCTTAATATTCCACAATGGAATAACCATGCAGTTACTGGCACTTGGCTGGAGGCCATGATTTTGACACCCTGTGTCGGTCTCTGTGAGGCCCCTTGAGGGATGTCTGTGTCAGCTGGATTATCAATTATGGCTCCCAGTTAGCAGTCATTGCCAAACATGGTCTGCCATAGTCCACCTGTTTGCCTGTACCTCTGAGAAGTATATGCCAAACAGTAGTGCTCCCAGGACTGAGTCCTGTGGGACACCAGTCATGACTGGTCAAGAGTTGGACCTGGACACCGCTAGTCGTACCATGTGGGTTCTGTGTGTAAGCCCACTGGCAACCCAACCTGTGATGTATGGGTGTATGTACAATCTGGTGTGTTTATCAATAATACCTGAGTGGGGCATGGTGTCAAAAGCCTTGGTGAGTTCCAGGTAGTATGTGTGAACCACCTCTTCTATCATCTAACGTCTTGGTGACTGTACGTAAGACGTCAAACAGGTTAAGTAGTCATTAACTGCACTCAACCAAGCTGACCTGGGTTGGGCCATGTGTTTGGAGGTTACCAATGTCTCTGTTAATGAGTGCCATGAGAATGCGATCCATACCATTGCAGACCAGGCTAGTCAGGCTTATAGGGTGGTAGTTACCATGATCAGTTATGATTCCACCTTGATGGAGTGGAATAACCGTTGCCACGCACCATTGTATGGGCATGTAACCTGTGGAGAGGCTGAGATTGAAAATCTTAATTAGGTGGGAGGGTCAGGTTGTCTTGTACAGTTTGCAAGATGCAGTCTGGCACAACATCTGCCTCCATTGATGCTGTGTTCTGCTGTTAGAGAGGGCCATTTCCACCTGTGTGTCTCTGATGTGTGAGATACTGTACCTTTCGGGTAGTGTTGTGGGCTCTTTAGGGGGTGAAGTATGCAATGAATGTATCTGCAAGGATGTTGGCGATATCAGTAGGGTCAGCATATTCTGTGCTATATTTCACTGGCACAGTGCAAATCTGTGTGTCACCACTTAGATCCTTGACATAGCCAAAGAAGGCTTTGTGGTTATCTTTCAAATCCTTGAGTATTTTCCTGCTGATTTTAGCCTTGGATGATGTCATGAGGGACCTACATATCATACTAATAGTGGTCACGGATGTCTGCCCTTCATGGGATTTGCTGTTTGTCTGGAACACTGTCAAACTTCTGTAGTATAGCCTGTTTATTGCAGGGGTCCACCAGAATGGTGTCCTTGTCTAGGAGGAGTGAGTCTTGGTTTACCAGTGATGGCATGATCCATACATCTGTGTAGGTGCTTATAGATTGCATTTGTCAATCTGTCTGTCTGTATCTTGAGCAGTGTTTCCCCTTAGCATGGGGGCTGCGAAACCCCCTACCCCTGTCAGTAGTAGTGTAAATTTAGCTGTAGGAAAGGTATACACTGTGGTTTCCGTGGGTGGAGGAGATGTTTGGGTGTGGAAACAGTGAATAGTTCATGGTCAGATCTAACCAGTGACCGGTTAACCTCTGCTGTGGTGCACCTGTTGCCCATGTTGGTGATGACCACTTCTAGTATGTTTCCACCCCTTGTTAGGGAGGTTACCACCTGATACAGGGCATATGAGGTGATAAATTCTAGGAAGCACTGGGCCTGGAAGTGAGTACTCGAGTACGTTTCCCAGTTAATAGTAGGGTAGTTGACATCGACCAATGCCAGGGCGTGCATTAGGACTGTCATGTTCTTCACTGTCTCCCGGTAGGTGGAGTGGTGGTCCTGGGTCATGGAGGATGATCTGTAGCAGGCCACAGTTTACATTGCAATTGTGGCTGATGTTAGCTGCACATGGATGATCTCAGAGGTATCATGCTACCCCACTAACCTGGAGGTGTAGGTATCCCTGATGAATATGGATACACCCCCTCCATGTCTGTGTCAGTCCATGTTCTTTGGCTGAAATGTGTGGTATAGGTTGTAGTCTGGTAGTGCTGGTGTGCTCTCAGGAGCCTTAAGACAGGTCTCAGTTATTGCACAGATGTTGACGTTGTCCATCCTGAGGAGTGCTGTGAGTGCATGCATGTTGTGATCACAACCCCTGGTGTTGAGTAGCATAACCCTCATTGATTCTGCTATTGTGCTGTTTACGGATCTGGTATTCACCTTTGAGGCTCTCCTAAAAAAGGCACCATGGGGGTGCAAATAGCCTTGGCCAGTATTCAAAAGCCTATGGCTGACACATAGGCCGGTATGGTATTGTTGCAAGCATGCTTCCCATCTGTGCTTGTTTCTCATCTCTCATGTAGGTAACCTACAGGTAAGTAATAGGAAGCCTTAAACTTATACAAGTCTTCTAGCTTCCAAGATAGGCTTTTGGAGTGACTAAGTATCAATGTTCTGTATGTTCTTGCTTTACTTAACTGTTTCCTGACTACATGGTGATTTCTCACTGTATATTGTGATCTGAAAGTCTGTTTATTCACATATTAAGTGGCTCCCCACTTAAGCACCATGTTCAGTAATAGCCTTGCATCAGGTTTTGTGCCCACTGAATGGCGCACAGCAACAGTTATCCCATTCCACAAAGGGGGAGCCACCACTGATCCCGGGAACTATCGATCTATTAGCCTGATGAGCCTGGTCTGCAAGGCCATGGAACGTATCATCATAGAACTCATAAACAAAGACATTGGTAACCTCTGAACTTCCAGTTCGGGTTTGTAAAAGGCAGATCATGCCCCCTGAACCTGATCGACTTCTTTGAGGCAGTCACCAAAGCCGTAGATGAGGGTAAGGTGGTTTACACAGCCTATCTTGACCTCGCCAAGGCTTTCAACACCATCCCCCATTCTGGAAATATAGCTAAACTCACTAAACTAGGTATAAATCCCTACGTCACAAGATGGGTTGCCAACTGGCTCACTGACAGAACCCATACTGTAAAAGTTGCAGACTCCAAATCTGACCTCAAAGCAGTGACAAGTGGAGTACCACAGGGTTCCGTCCTGGGACCTCTCCTGTTTGGTATCTACTTCTCTGAAGTACAGGCTAACACAGAAGGCCTCTGGCTAATGAAGTTCGCAGATGACTGCAAACTAGGAGCCATAGTCAAGTCCCCAAATGATGTGGACATCCTACAGAAGGGTCTCACTGAGACAGATGCTTGGTGTCAGAGCCATGGCCTCAAGCTCAATGCCAAAATGTACAGTGTCATCCCCTTTG